>NC_136809.1:38585080-38655080 GCF_951216825.1 Electrona antarctica
AAAGCACAATACAACAATACAGCAATACAATCAAAACAAAAAATATGTACATTTGAACGTCAGAATCTTCGATAGATCAATTTCTATATTGTACCAAGATCGCTGGATGCAGGTATAGTGCAGGAATCTAAACAATGATTAGTCTTTAGGGTGGTTGTGTTCCGTTTGATATCCTTCTCCTATCACAGCAACTCACAAATCTTGCTGCTGTGTTTGCACATTGTTGTACTTCGCCCAGCAGATATGGGAGTTTTTTGTCATTGGTCATGTTTTCAAAATCTCCGTGTGTGGTTGTAATCTGTGGGAAGTATGTGTCTCTGATGTCTTGGTACAATGGACAGATGGTTAGGAAGTGTAGCTCGGTTTCCACTTCATTTTGTGTGCAGTGGGTGCATAGTCTGTCTTCTCTCGGGATACAGGTCTGCCTATGACGGCCTTTCTCGATCGCAAGACTGTGCTCACTGAGTCTGTACCTAGTTAGGATTTTTCTTTTTTTTGGGTCGGTCACGGTGCTCAGGTATTCTGCCACTGCGTATTCTCTGTCTAGTTTACTCTGCTTTTGTGTTGCTTCTTTCCAATGTGTCAGGTAGTTTTCCTTTTGCTGTTTTATAATTTGGTTTAGTCCAATGGGTTTTCTATCTCGTGGCTCTGTTTGTGTTTGTGCCCGGAGTTCCAGGGCCAGCTGGCTGAGGGGGCATCTCTCTAGAGTTTCGCTGTGTGTGAGTGCCTTTTTATGGAGTGCATCTAGGTCGCTTTCTTTTAGGTGGTTGTAGAACTTAAGTGCTCTCTTTTTTATTTTGATTATGAGTGGGTATCGTCCTAATTCTGCCCTGCATGCATTATTTGGTGTTTTTCGCTGGGTACGGAGAATGGATTTGCAGAATTCTGTGTGTAGGGTCTCGGTTTGGTGTTTATCCCATTTTTCAAGGTCATGGTTTGCTAATGGTCCCCAGATCTCACAACCATAGAGGGAAATTGGTTCTATCACAGAGTCCAGTATTTTATGCCAGGTTTTTATTGGGATGTCTATTTTGATGTTTCTTTTGATAGCATAGAATGCCCTTCTTGCCTTGTCTCTCAGGTCCTTTACAGCTTGGTTGTAGTTCCCTGTGCTGCTGATGTTTAGGCCAAGGTAGGTATAGTTTTTTGTTTGTTCTAGTGGGATTGTATTTAGGAAAAATTGATGGTTTTGGCGGCTGGATCTTTTTTGAAATATCATGATTTTAGTCTTAGTTAGGTTCACTGTCATGGCCCATGTCTGGGAGAATTTGTGTAGGAGATCAAGTTGCTGCTGTAGTCCTTCCTTGGTTGGAGACAGCAGCAGCAGGTCATCTGCGAAAAGTAAGCATTTGATTTCTGTGTTTGCCAAGGGGATGCCTGGAGCTGTGGACTGTTCTAACGTTTTTGCTAATTCGTTGATATATATGTTGAAGAGTGTTGGACTCAGGCTGCATCCCTGTCTAACTCCTCGGCTTTGGGGGAAAAAGTCTGTGTGCTTTTCGCCTATTTTAACTGCGCATTTGTTGTTAGTGTACATTGATTTTATGATGTCATAGGTTTTCCCCCCAATGCCACTTTCCAATAGTTTGTACATCAGACCCTCATGCCAAATTGAATCGAATGCTTTTTTGAAGTCGACAAAGCATGAGAATAATTTGCTTTTGTTTTTGTTTATTTGGTTGTCAATTAGGGTGTTTAGAGTGTAAATGTGGTCTGTTGTGCGATATTTTGGTAGAAAGCCAATTTGTGATTTGCTCAGGACATTGCTTTCTGTGAGGAAGTTTAAAATTCTGTGGTTGAGGATCATGCAGAGGATCTTTCCGAGGTTGCTGTTTACACAGATCCCGCGGTAGTTATTTGGGTCATATTTGTCTCCACTTTTGTGGAGTGGCGTTATCAGCCCTTGGTTCCATGCGCTGGGGAAGATCCCAGAGCTGAGCACGATATTTAGGAGTTTTAGTATGGCCAGTTGGAATTTGAGGTCGGTGAATTTTATCATTTCATTTAGAATACCGTCTGCCCCACAGGCCTTCTTGGTTTTAAGTGTTTTTATTTTGTCTTGTAGTTCTTTTAGGTTGATTTGGGAATCTAGTGGATTCTGGTAGTCTTTTATGGCTGACTCTAGGTTTTGTAGTTTATCTATATTTGTTTTTGCTCTTTGTTCTTCTCGATTGGGCCAAAGAGGCTAGAAAAATGGTTCACCCATATATCTCCATTTTGGATGGGTAGTTCGTCCTGTTTTAGCTTATTAAGTCTGTTCCAGTTTTCCCAGAAGCTGTTTGTCTGTATGGAATCCTCAATATCTTGCAGTTGGTTTCTAACATGTTGATCTCTTTTTTCTCTTACTGTATTCTTGTATTGTTTCAGTGTTTCCCCATATTGGAGACGTGTGTTGTGGTTGTCTGGGTCTCTGTGTTTTTGGTTTGATAGTTTCCTTAATTTTTTCCTGAGATTCTTGCAGTCATTATCGTACCATTTGTCATTCTCAACATTTTTTCTGGCTTTCCTGTTTGATACTTTTAGGTTTGCTAGTGAGGCTGTTACCACACCACCCTTCTCTCTCTCTCTCTCTCTCTCTCTCTTCTCTCTCTCTCTCTCTCTCTCTCTCTCTCTCTCTCTCTCTCTCTCTCTCTCTCTCTCTCTCTCTCTCTCTGTCTCTCTCTCTCTCTCTCTCTCTTCTCTCTCTCTCTCTCTCTCTCTCTCTCTCTCTCTCTCTCTCTCTCTCTCTCTCTCAAGCTGTGTTTATGTGTTGTTTCCTGAAGGGAGCAGAGCAGCTCATTGCTCACTGCAATCATTAGTAACTTATTTCACTGTTTATTCCAGCTTTCCGGGTTTTTATCCCGGTAAGATGGCTCACTATATACTACTCCTCCTGGCCCCTGCATAATTTTGGCTCGCAAGTCTTTTAAAGACTGACGGTAGACTCTGTGCACTGCTGTGGCGTTGTGTTGTTGTGTGTTATGCGTTTGTGTGTGAGAAAAACACAAACACAGCAGGATTACAAAGTTAGTCCATGATATTTATAGCATTATGTTCTGCTGATATGAAGCAAAAGTTCAACAGGGAGACGAGACGAGACATGATATTGTTCCTCCTTGTTTCTTGAGTCTGCAAGAAGAAGCTGTGTGGGGATTTTGGTACACAATCAATGTTTCAACAGACTTAAGAGTACATTGTATAGTTTCTAGCTTTGATCCTGACTCGGATCTTCCCTTGAAGCCTTTTCTTGTGGACTGTGTGGAACAGCTTTCTCTCTCTCTGAATGTGACTGTCAACTCAGGTCCAGTTCATCAAGTCTGGGTTTTGAGTGGTTAACTGGTGTATATTTTGTGACTGACCACAGGTCTGTCTCTCACCTCAGTGTGGTGGTGTGATAGTGAACCAGACAGACAGACAGACAGACAGACAGACAGACAGACAGACAGACAGACAGACAGACAGACAGACAGACATGGGTGGTTATATCGGGTGTGTACTATTTCCTTGCAAGCCCTCTTTGGCCACAACCGTGATGATGATGAGCTGATTGACACTCTGTGCCTTCGATCAGCTCCATTACCATTGGTTACCTCTAATAGGCTGACTGCCTTCTTATAGCCAACATGGTTACCTCTAATTGGCTGACTGCCTTCTGATAGCCAACATGGTTACCTCTAATTGGCTGACTGCCTTCTTATAGCCAACATGGGCAACCTGCATTCAGTGTTCAGTGGTCTGAGGAGCCAAACGTCCGCTCCCTGTGTCACCTTTTTCACTTTTGTAATTCATTACAAAAGATGAATATGTTTTGCTTCCAATTAGCCTCAATGTCCTTCTATCAGCGTGCGAGCCTTTTCATTTCCATGCCATCATGGACAAGGTCTCTCACTCTCTCTCTCTCTCTCCGTGATGGACTGGTCAACAGAAGGAGCACGTTCAGTGAGAGACTCACTATGGCAAAATGTACCACTGAGAGTGAGGCACAGGAGGGCATTAAGCTTTACAATGCTTAGGGGGCATTTAATCGAGGGGACTGATGCACTTTAGATGTTATGTTAAGTTTATGTCTTTTATTATTTATTGTGTGAATGTGAATGCTGATGAGAGCAGCTGTTGTTCTTAATTTCCCTTCAACAGTTAATAACGTATCCTCCCCAATATATGGACTTTCATTCTGTCCTCTCGCACCTGCCTTTAACTTTTTTTTTTTTAAACTTTTTTAAAACTTTTTTCTTCCTGGAAATAAAAATGTCTGCATGGGTTTCCGAGGCTATAACTTAGTGTAAATCATCACCCTCACCTTGTACGTACATGCGCAAACAAATGAAGCACTAAAGTAACGTTGGGTGGTTTGGCCTCTCCTTCTTTCTTCCTCCCGGCATGCAGGACGAGAAGTCTACGTTCTTCCAGTTCGGGGCGGCTCTGCAGCAGGAGGCTCTGCTGATGCTGGCCATCATGGAGGAGTATGACTGGCACGTCTTCTCCATCGTTACCTCCAAGTTCCCTGGATACCAGGACTTCATCAGCACGCTGCGCGGCACCGTGGACCACAGGTACACACACACACACACACACACACACACACACACACACACACACACACACACACACACAGACACACACACACACACACACACACACACTTAACTATCTATAAATGGTTATCTTTATTAAAACTATTGTCGCTATTTTTAGCATATTGTTTTAAAAGTATTGTATATTTTATTAACATTGAATATATATATATATATATATATAAATGGTAGGCTTCAGTCTACCTTTTTTCCAGAAAAAAGAAAATAAATATTGAATTCAGAATTTCAACTAATAAACTAAAACTAACACACATACTCACGTGAGTATGTGTGTACACCATGCATACCATCACATTGTGTTCATGTCATCCAACTTTTTGATGGAAACCCCTTGGAGTTGGGGAACAGCCAGGTAACAGGGCTCTCCATCATGTGGTTGTTGTTGTTGTTGTTGTTGTATAACTTAAAGAAAAACCCAGACCTGATGGAGGACTTGCCCTCCCCAAGTTAAATTAATTATTACTACCGTACTGGGCTGCTAATATTTCTGAGTTGGTCTGTTGGGTTCACAGCCGAAATGAAGCCAGTTCATGCCTGGATGCATCCTTACTTGCTCTAATTAAAACCAACCTACACATCTCCCAGAAACACTATTCTCATGAACACACTGGAAATATGGTCACCATTCAAGTCCTCATTCGGCCTTCAAGAACTATGTTTCTACAGCCCTATATGTAATTTGTATTACATATAGGGCACTTGTCTTGTTTTCTCCTGGACCCAACTTCCTCTCTGTGGTACAGGTCAGGACTCGTTACATTAGGCCAGCAGGGGTGGGCAACTTTGATGATGGAGAGGGCCACTATATGTCCACACTCTCCAGAGGGCACAAGCCTCTTATCTCCGTATTTTTACTTTTTTCGTAAATGAATGAAAATGAAAATTAGCAAAAATATCCAATCTACAAGCTCAAAATATGTCACAGTGCGACGCATGTTGTGCTTGTAGATCTGCTATTTTTGAATTATTTTTCCTGAATTATGTTTTGCTACTTAGTAAAATGTGTATTTAATGTCTAATTAATTTAGTTATACTTATGTTAACTTTATAAACTTAAATACAAATACAAAAAAGACAATGACATTTTAATACTAGTCAATTGAGCTACTAATATAATAAATTAAGTAATTAACCTATTAACCTGTGGGCCGCATTAAGTGAAGGTGGGGGCCGCCAGTTGCCCATGTATGGATTAGTAGGGGATCTTTATATTAATGGTATTTTTGCTGATTTCAGGGAAGCGCCAGCCAAACTCATTCTTCCAAACGCTGTTATTTCCAGGTATTTCCAGATCTGTCACGTTGTCCAGTCACACAATTCCTCCTTTCCCAAAATATACAACCTTGTCCTGAAGTGGCAATCTTTGGTGTACTCCCTAAATACCTAACGTGTAACAAAAAAGCCCAGAATGGTATAGCCTTCCTATCACTACTCGCACGAAGGAGAATCCTTCACCATTGCCGCATAAACCAGACCTTTGGTTGAAAGATGCAATGTTATTCTTACTGTAAACCTGGAGAAAATCTAATACGAATACGCCCTGCGATGCTCTCCACGAGGATTGACTTCGTCCCGGGGTCTCGTAGTAACTTACCATAAAGCTTTCATGACATTCATTTTCATTGATTTTAATTTATCATTTTTCTTTTAGGTTTTATGACCTCAATTACACCCAAACAACCTGAACGTTGAACATTCGGTGGATTTTCTGTGGTCTGGTGTTTTCTCTGTGTTCTGAAGCCTTTTGAGCTGCAATGAAAAAACAACAATTTGGCAGCAGGTGTCACTGAGGGATCACATGGGACATCACCGTCCACAGGCAAATCAGAGCAATATTTGATTCTAATTATTCAGAAAATCCGGGTTTTCTGGGTGGAATTGTGGTCCGAAAACCTAAAAAGAAGAAGGCTAAAACAATGTCAACAGACCTTTAAAGAAGAATTCCTGACCAGTGCTTCTTACCATAACCTGATGTTATTATAGTCAACAACCAGTGGTAGAGTTAAAAAAAAATGATTAAATAAAAATAAATCCATCTAGAAGACAACGCACCTTAGCTCAGAACATGCACGCTGCGTCATAGGCTCGTTCTGCCTTCTTACAGAAGCCCCTTTGGGACAAAACACTGTGCATCTCATTTGGTCATTATGAAAGGAAGATGTGCAGAAAGAAAAATAAATTTTGAGCGATCAAAATTAACGATTTAGCGTATGACCCTGCGTGCCCGGTCGGAGCTGCGGTGCACTATGGATGTTGTTATGTAATGTTTCACCTGTACCACTCGTTATTGGATATAATAACATCAGAATAAGGTAAGACAACATGGTTAATCCGGAATTCTCCTTTAACAACCTGTCAAGGCTTCCTGATACGGCTTTACCTCTCAACTTTTGTATTTCCCTCCTGCCCTGCCCTGCACACCACCACCACCACCACCACCACCCCCTTCTTTAACCCTTTAATTCAGTGGCTTTCAACATTTATCATGCCAAGGCCCATTATTTATGGGGCATTTGAGCCGCGGACCACCATTTGATGACATTAAACCTCTCAGACCCACAACGTAGAATATTTTGTTGTCGTTGAATAAGATTTTGTCCACAATTCCATGTTGTATTGATGTTGGTAGCACCATAGTAGAGAGAAAATAACAATTCTTCTACATTCTCTAATTGTGTAGACTTGAATTGAGTAATGCTACTAATGCTAATACTAGTGATGTTCAACAATAATGTAACTCTTGAGATCATACAAATGAACCAAATTAACCCGTAAGGGTCTATTTGGTTTAATTTTAAGCTCTCAAGAGTTAAATGTCTCTAAGGGTCTATTTGGTTACCAACTCTCCATCATTTAGCTGGGGACCACCTGGAACCTCCTCAAGGACCACTGGTGGTCCCCGGACCACTGGTTGAAAACCACTGCTTTAATTGTTTCCTTCCTCCTTTCTTTTTATCTCCTGTCACTACAAATGTTTCTACGCATCAATTTCTCATCTTTATTACCATATTCCTTTACAACAACAATATTATCATTCACTCTTTAGTCTCATGTAATGCACCATTTATGTACTTTCTTCCCTCTTTTATTGTTATATACCTTTTTTTATTATTTTTTTTACATTTGTGAAGTCAACCCTTTCAAAGTTGTTATTACAATGTTTTACAAATGCCTGTATGGTGAGTATAAGTGAGAAGGAGTCAAAGTTCCAAGTGTGAGGGTAGGGGATTGTTTTGTTGTAGGCTACCGAAAAAACGTAACTAATTAAATTAAATGTTAAACTAATCTTCTTAAAGAAAAATCTAAAGTGAATGTGAATCTGAATCTGATGTCAATGACATTTCATAAAACCCCAAAGTAATAATAATAATAATTTTCATGTTAAACATTATATTATTCTAGATTATCAGTTGTTATTTATATTTCTTATTCAAATAAAACGGATAGTTACGGATACGTTTTTTTCTTTATAAATCAATAATCAATATCCTAATAATTAGAATTAAATATAAAAATCGAATATTGAATCGAATTTTGAGCTTCAAATTGAGCCATGGATTAGGCTTGTGTGTGAAGTTCTGTCCCTGTTTGTTTTTCATTTGTAGATAAAAAAAAAGCATATGTTTTCCCTAAGAACTCCTTTTATGCTGAAAAGGGTTAGTTCAGATTTTTGGACTTAAAGCTGTAGGAAATACTTGCCAATAATATAGTGGTTGCAAAAGCATTAATTGGTTGCCTGAGTCCCATGGTGGGAGTTCTGGTTTTGGTTCCCACTTCCCATCATTTGGTCAGGGTCTGGGGGCCACGCATTAGAAATAAATTAATCCACAAAACTAGAAAATCCACAAAACTAGCGTCCTTTTTTATTGTTGACCTATTTCTATCGTGCAACTACTTTGACCAAGCCCCCAATGAGGCTCTCCAACGTTGAAGCACTCGGCCCTACTGGTCAGAGGTGGGACTGCAGGCGGACCCGTTGATTTATGAAGAGGAAACCCCGTGCCGCTGGAGTTTAACATTGAGTGCTGGAAGTAGAGCGTTCTTCCAGGTGCTTCAAAATGCCACTGAGCAGCTAATATTGCTCCGGTTCGGCCTCTATCCTTTTATTACTCTATGACTTTGACCCCTCTATCACATGGAGCTATTGTTTTGTGCTGCTACTGCTGGCATAGTGATAGTTTAAAAAAATAGTTCCATGTGAGGGGTCAGAGTTGAATGAAAGTTGCTCTATATGGTAGAAATAGGTCAACAATAAGAAATAATGCTAGTTTTGTTGGTGAATTTATTTTTTATGAGTGGCCTCCAGACCCCTGCCAAATGACCGGAACTCCTTTTGTTTTTTAAACATTTATTTTTATTTTCAACTGTCAACCACTATATTAATGGCAATATATCCTACAGCTTTAAGTCCAAAAACTAACCCTTTAAAACTGCTTGTACAGCTTTGTGCGCTGGGACCTGCAGAGTGTGGTGACATTAGACGCCGTCGACGGGGGGGACCAGAACTCTAAATCACACATCGCCCTGAAGAGGATCCAGAGTCCTGTCATCCTGCTATACTGCTCCAAGGATGAAGCTATGTGAGTGTACCTGTCCCACCACCCCCCCCCTCTCTCTCTTTCTCTCTCTCTCTCTCTCTCTCTCTCTCTCTCTGCTTGTGTCTGTCTTAAGACTCAATAATTTATAGCCATTTCAATGAAAAATCGGTAGACATTCTGTCTTGGTGTGGGTAGACAAATCAAAACAATACAATATAAAATGCACTTCAAGTCTCCAAGATTTGATTTGTTACATCTTGTAGTACACAAGTACACGCTACGAGTACAATTATTTTGTTTGGGTGACTCAACATTGTAGCCACAATAACAAAAAGGAATATATATTAAAGAATAACATGAGAACGAAAATACATTGCATGGATGCATCTGGGACGTATACCCTCAGTGATGTATCCCAAGGTCATCGGGGTTTCGGGTCTCGCGGACATCATACCCCTCACTCAGGTGACCCAGCCGGGGTGATCAAGTCCCGGCTTACGTCCCAGTAGCTACCCTCGATCAGACCCACTAGGGAAAGATCAGGGCCACACAATCCGTTGGAACCACTCCGGAACTACTATGCCGGGACTGAGAGGTATAATTCTGGCATGTGGAGGGACTAGGCTCTGTGGGTTGACTCCTGTCCGGGCCCCTCCTACGTCTCACCAGGTCCACCAGACTCCCAGCACCAGACACTTCATTCAGGAGTGGTGGATTCTTGAGCCGCAATGGTTCTGCAGGCTCCACCTGGGCAACGGTAGCACTGCAGGCTCCACTTGCGGCTCGAATGGCCCTCCTAAAGCCCTCATCGAAGGTTTTTGGGCCTCCTCCTCACTTCCTCCCCCGGGAGCAGTATGGGATGCAGGCTGGGGCCTGCATCCCATACTGCTCCCGGGGGTGCCGTCTACATTCCGGCTGTCACCCGTCTCTCCGGTGGTCACCAGACTATACCTGGTCACATAGTCTATTCCTATGAGTCACTATAAATAGAATACCTCAGAATGAAAATACATCGCATGGATGCACCTGGGATGTATCCTCAGTGATGTATCGTATCCCACGGTCATCGGGGTTTCTGGTCTCGCAAACATCATACCGCTCACTCAGGGGGACTGGATATTGTCTGTGATTTTGGATATTATACTAATGTGATATGTGTTCTATAAAAATATAAATATCGGATCCGGAAAAATCGGTATCGGCAGATACTCAAAATCAAATGATCAGAATCGGATCGGGAGCAAAATAATGTGATGGGGACATCCCTAGTGCTGAATCAAAATAACGTGATGGGGACATCCCTAGTGCTGAATCAAATAGGTAAATAACGTGATGGGGACATCCCTAGTGCTGAATCAAATAGGTAAATAACGTGATGGGGACATCCCTAGTGCTGAATCAAATAGGTAAATAACGTGATGGGGACATCCCTAGTGCTGAATCAAATAGGTAAATAATGTGATGGGGACATCCCTAGTGCTGAATCAAATAGGTAAATAACGTGATGGGGACATCCCTAGTGCTGAATCAAATAGGTAAATAATGTGATGGGGACATCCCTAGTGCTGAATCAAATAGGTAAATAACGTGATGGGGACATCCCTAGTGCTGAATCAAATAGGTAAATAACGTGATGGGGACATCCCTAGTGCTGAATCAAATAGGTAAATAACGTGATGGGGACATCCCTAGTGCTGAATCAAATAGGTAAATAATGTGATGGGGACATCCCTAGTGCTGAATCAAATAGGTAAATAACGTGAAAAGATGTATTTATTGAGGCGGTAAAAACACTTATCTCTTTAATAAATTCATATATTTGGGAGCATTAAGATGGACCTTCTCCTTCTCTACATTAATCATAGCACATTGGGGCTGTCGGACCTCTCATCTCCATATTTTAAGTTTTAATGTTTGTTTGTTTTTACTACTACATACTACAGTGTCCCACAAAATCATCAAAAACAGCAGATCTACGGGCTTGTAGATCTGCTATTGTTGATTCCTGGAAAGCTACAGTTTTGGACATAATAGGTTTCCTCCCCACAACAACGATAGACAGCACTTCGACTATGCATGCACCACATGGTGCCACATTAAAAGTACTCATTGTGCAAAATGTCCCATTTCAAGTTTGTTTTGAAATCAGCCGAGCTCACAATGTGTTGCGATGCAGCGTATGTTCAAATGGCAGAAATATATATAGGGCTGAAGTGGTTAATGTATGTTTTGTAATAATTATCTAAATCTACAAAGTAACTACTAGTAACTAAAGTTTTCAATAATTGTAGTGGAGTAAAAGTACATATATATATTTTTTTTACTTAAGTACAGTACTAAATGTACTTAGTTACTTTACACCACTGCTCTTTGCCCAGATAGACAGCAACTCTGATGGTGGGTGATTGCTGGTCACTCACAGCTTGACTTTGTGAACCAAAAAATAATCTATAACTTTTAGCCCATAAATAGGTCCTGTAGTAAATCGTTTTATTTTCCTACATCTATGCTGGTAGATAAATTATTTGATTGGTTTGTTGAGCTCAACAAGCGCGAGCACACGCATGCACGCACACACGCACGCACGCACGCACGCACGCACGCACGCACACACACACACACACACACACACACACACACACACACACACACACACACACACACACACACACACACACACACACACACACACACACACACACACACACACACACACACACACACACACACACACACACACACAGGGGAGGGGGGGGGTCCTAGGCATAAAAAAGCACTACTCCCTCGCCATTCCTTCTGGTTGGAAGGCACGGCGTGGGAGGAGGAAAAACGAAATAGCCCATGGCGGGATGTATGATGATGTACGATGATAAGATCACCCCTCACTTCGTGATTAATTTTTTTTCAAATGAATGACCTACGTATACTATCATACTACAGTGTCACACCAAAGCATAAAAAGTAGAAGATTGTCTGAAAAGAAACTCCATATTTGGGGATGGCTGACATCATACTGGATGATGCATTCTTGAGGCAGCTTGGATTAAACCGTAGGACCACACCACACTACCACACTACCACTTCTCAACCAGTCTGCCGAGAGCGGACGGACATGGCTTCTGCTGAGTGTTCCACCAAGGTGGAGCTGACCGTCAGCTGTGACAATCTGTTGAACGGAGACCTCTGTTCAAAGTCTGACACCAAGTGTGTCCTGCTGACCAGCGGCTCCAGGTCCCAGTGGTGTGAACTGGGACGCACAGAGACGGTGCGCAACTCCCTCAATCCGAGGTTTGCCAGAAAGTTTGTGGTCGATTACCACTTTGAGACGGTCCAGAAGCTGAAGTTTGGGATCTATGACATCGACAACAAGACTGTGGACCTGAGCGACGACGACTTCCTGGGAGAGCTGGAGTGTACTCTGGGCCAGGTGGTTTCCGCTAGGAAATATACGCGACCGCTGGTGCTGAGGAACAAGAAGCCGGCTGGAAAAGCGACCATCAGTATCAGTGCCGAAGAGATAAAAGACAACCGTTGGGTGAATTTTGAGGTGGAAGCCAGGAAGCTTGACAACAAGGATGTATTTAGCAAGTTTGACCCGTACCTGGAGTTCTACAAGCACACAAAGAAGGGCTGGCAGCTGGCCCACAGAACAGAGGTGGTGAAGAGCAGCCTGAATCCAACATGGCGACCATTCCGCATCCCGATACAGTCTCTCTGCAGAGGAGACTTCGAGAGGTCAATACATGTGAAGTGTTACGACCACGACATCCACAGCCCACACCACCTCATCGGGGACTTTGATACCTCACTCTCACACCTTCTGAAAGCCTCCAGAAGCTCTCCGGTGGAGTTTGAATGCGTCGACCGTAAAAAGAAACAGAAGAAGTTGAGCTATAAGAACTCTGGCATCGTTAGCGTGAAGCTTTGCCAGGTGGTGAAGGTATATACCTTCCTGGATTACATCAGGGGAGGCTGTCAGCTCAACTTCACCGTGGCGGTTGACTTCACTGGCTCCAATGGCGACCCCAGGTCCCCCCAGTCTCTCCACCACATCAGCCCGCAGGGTGTCAACGAGTACCTATCCGCCATGTCAACGAGTACCTATCCGCCATCTGGTCTGTGGGTAATGTCATCCAGGACTACGACAGTGACAATATGTTCCCAGCTTTCGGCTTCGGGGCCAAGATTCCACCGTCGTGGAAGGTTTCCCACGAGTTCCCCTTGAATTTCAACCCGTCAAACCCGTTCTGTGCAGGCATAGAAGGGGTGGTGGAAGCCTACAGGGCGTGTTTGTCGCAGGTGAAGCTCTTCGGTCCGACCAACTTCTCCCCCGTCATCAACCACGTGGCCTCCTTCGCCAGACAGGCTCTCCAGCAGACCACGGCGTCCAACTACTTTGTCCTGCTCATCATCACGGACGGGGTGATTACAGACATGGACAGGACGCGCAACGCCATCGTCAACGCCTCCCAGCTGCCCATGTCCATCATCATTGTAGGGGTGGGCGAGGCTGACTTTGGTGCCATGCAGTTCCTGGACGGAGACGACGGTCGTCTGCGCTCCGAGACCGGTGAGCCCGCCATGAGAGACATCGTCCAGTTTGTGCCCTTCAGACAGTTCCAGAACGCTCCCAGACAGGCTCTAGCCCAAAGTGTGCTGGCCGAGTTACCTCAACAAGTGGCCTCCTTCTTCAGTTCATTCAATCTGAAGCCACCCCATGATCCCAATCCTTGATAGGGGACAAGTGTTAACTTCGAAATGTGTTGACAGAACTTCCCAGACCGGTTGGTTTCCAATTTCATGAACCAACTCCGGCCAACAACAACATCAGCCTGTCTCCAAACCTTGCTTCAACCATCCCTAGTCAAATGCCTCATACCCTTTTTTGAGGGGTGCTTGCCCCTCCAATGCATGGCTTTCCGAAATTATGTCATGTAGCTATGGATGTTTGTTTAGAGCCTTTACAGGTATAATTATAAATTCCCCATTGCCAGCCAAGTCTATGGACTTTAATGTTCATTTAGGGTAGTAAATGATGTCATCTCGCTCATATAAATACATTTTGTAAATTAATTTCTCATGGATATGAGAACATCAACATGCCCCCCAAAATCTTGGTGCACATGAGTGTGATTTTTATTTCTTGCATCACAGATCTTATATTCCATGATATAAAGAAAGTCTACTGTATTTTTTGAGGGCCTATGCCCAGCTTTGTGTGTTTGTGTGTACCACATTTGTGATGATTTGATTGGCCAGCTTTGTGTGTTTGTGTGTACCACATAGTGATGATGATTTGATCGGCTGAGCACAGAATGTGGTGTATGATGATGTATGATGATGTATGAAGAGCGCCCCTCACTTCACACAAGTGTGTTTTTTTGTAAATGAAACAACAACATCTACAGCCCAAGGAAGTCTACATTGACTGAGAAAGGCCTGCACTTTCTACTTTTTGCTGTAACAAATGTGAATATAAAGCACCTTGGATAAAGGCTCTATATAAATATCACCGTTGTCTTATGGCGACCAGGTTGGAACGGTGCATGGCCACACAGTCATGTACATAGGGATCAGTTACCTGTGTTATTAAAATGCTAAAAAAGCACATTATTTCATTGTTTTTTAGTTTTCTTAATTTGCCGATCTCCAAGCTCACTACGTTTTGAATCGTGTTTGGACCAAGGGCTCCATTTTCGTCACCGCTCAACCCCTTATCCCTAAACTTCTTTGCCTTTTTTTTACTATTTTGAAAAACATTTTTGAATTGTTCAACTAGCCAATCTACATTGACACGTTGTGAGCTTGTAGACTGGCCATTTTTACTATTCAAAAATGTTTTGCAAAATAGTAAAAAAAAAGGCAAAGAAGTTTAGGGATACAGGGTTTAGCGGTGGTAAAGTACATAAGACATAGCCTGGCTAATAAGCCAGACTAATATCACACAACACTGTCGCGGTATATTAGTCTGGGCTGGCTCCACTTGGATTTCATTTCCCGGGGGGCGGGTTCAAACATTTTCTCTTCGACGCAATTGGTCAGAGCTACTGTCAGTCAAAGGTCTCAAGCATTGAACGTCACTGTACCAAAGCCCGCCCATATTGCATACCGTGTCCCGATTGGCCCGACCTGTTCTCGGTTGTAGGAAAGAGGCGTGCTACTGAGCCTCGCCAGACCCTAATCCGCTGGCAGGCAAAAAAAAATTGCCAACGGCTGATTCGGTCTGGTTTATTAACCAGGCTACATAAGACACACTAGGGGACACGGATGTTATGATGAGATGAAATGTAAGGGCCCGCATACAGCATGCTTATGGAAAACGAGTCGTTCTGGTCTTGATAAAGAAAATGGGACAAAATAAAGTGCATTGGCTGGATTTGAGGGCTCCCTGGCTATTTTCAGCCCCATCCTTTTAGAATGTGACTGTGATAAATATCACAGATGCTAGGCAAATCTTCCACCAAATGATTCTTCATGGCTTATTATCCTGTCTCTGTTTCCATGTGTCTCCGTAGCTCGCTCCCTCCCTCTCTCTCTCTCTCTCTCTCTCTCTCTCTCTCTCTCTCTCTCTCTCTCTCTCTCTCTCTCTCTCTCTCTCTCTCCCTCCCTCTCTATCTCTCTCTCTCTCTCTCTCTCTCTCCTCCCTCTCTCTATCGCTCACTCCTACAAGCTCACAACACCTTGATCTTGTAGATCTGCTATTTTCGGCCTCAAAATATTGACGGTAGGGTTGAAGTGGTCCCGGTCCCCTTGTTGAAGACCCCTGCTCTATACTAGTAGTTAATTGTCTTCTGTCTGTGCTGTATTTGACAGGTACATACTGGAGGAGGCCCGTTCCTTAGGCCTGACGGGAGCTGGGTACATCTGGATCGTCACCAGTCTGACCACCGGAAACCCAGACTTTACCCCAGAGGTGAGGAGGCCTATATGGAGCTCATGTGTTCTGTTCTTTAGTTATTGGCAGTTGAATATAGTTTGTTTTCACCAAAAATGCTAAATGGGAACAGAAAGCAGAGAAAGGGGTATTTCTGTGAAATCCTATAATTTGATTCGGTAGGTCATCAATTTGTTTTGTTCACATTATTTCACATTTAACATATTGTTGGCATCTGATCCGGAAGCCGTAGAATGAACTCACAGGTTGCGGAAGAGCGCCCTCTATCACAAACACTGAAAACATCACATGACAATGACTTTTTTTACATAAACATTTTAAATATTGATGAAGGCAGAAAAACAAAAACTTGAGACTGTAGCTATTTTCACATATTTAAAATGTTTTTCAAAGTATAAAAAAATGCCTAAGAGGGTTAGGGATATTAATAAAACTTTATTCGTATAGAAATGTGCACCTGGCCTGGGCCATGGCTCAATGGTCCAGGCACCTTGGCTGGTAATCCAGTCTGGCAGTGTGCCACAGGTTCGACTCCCGATCCCGACGGCCTTTACTGCATGTCTTCCCCCCATCTCTCTCCCCATTTCCTGTCAGCCTACTGTCTGTCCCTCCATAAAAAATATAAAATAAAGGCGAAAGCCACAAAAAAACATTTAAAAAAAAGAAATGTGCACCTTTCATGACATGAAGTGCAGCTCAAAGTGCTTTACAGAGCAATAGAGAAAAAATAAATGCAAAAGCATAAAACAACATTAAAATAATAGCAGTAATAAAAGTATTTTAAAAGCTCAACTCAAAGCAAGAGTGTAGAAGTAAGGCATGTCTACAGAGGCAGCCTGTCGAAGGTATAGCATAGTTTGTGCCATTTTGTTAGGCACATCGAGCAAGTCAGCAGTGGGGGATCTGAGGGGGGCCATATAGGGAGGGGACATATCTAGGCAGGCAGTCGTGTAGGTAGGAAGGTGCTAGACCATTGAGAGCTTTATAAACACAAGTCAAATAATTATAAAAGCAATCCTAAAAACAACCGGGAGTCAATGCAGTGAAGCTAAAAATGGAGTAATTTGTTCTCTGATCTTAGTTTTAGTTTAACTATTTAATACAATTATAAATGTAATATGGCATAAGGTGCCCTAGATTGGGCCCTAGTGTCTTGCCAATTATTTGGGGGCCCACTTGCAATATGCTGAGGCCCACCATGAGAGCCCCAGCATATTGCAAGTGAGCCCCCAAATAACAGGCTGCTGTGTTGTGCTGGGTGTCATCCTCACTGTTGTGGGTGAAGGTGTAGCTGTAGAATCATGTAAAGTAGTGTCTTTATATTAGCCTCCTCCCAATATTCTGTGGCTCGCTATCCCGTCCGCTCTCTTTCTGAGGAGGCCCACCCACGCAGACAGACTGCAGGGTTTTACCCCGTTGGAGTGTTGCAGACAAAATATCCCGTGTCATGGGGAAAATCCTTTTTTTTCTTTTTTTGCCAGCAGCGAGTGGCTTTGAAAAGGTAAGGTAAGGTAAGGTAATGTTATTCATAAAGCGCCTCTCAAAACAGTTGTTACAAGGTGCTGTACAATAAAATAATAGGAATAAAACAAGAACATCACAATCAGAGATAAAACCAACAATGAAATAAGAAACAGAGCAGCAAAAACAGTACATAGAAATAGATAAAAACAGAAACAGAACATAGAAATCAACATAAAATTTAAATAATCACTAAAGCAAACCAAAATGTTTGCGGTACAAATGAGTTTTTAGCAGCTTCTTAAAGTTCTCAACAGACACAGCATTTCTCAAGTAAAGTGGTAAGTCATTCCACAGCGTAGGTGCATTAATGCGTAAGCTCGATCTCCTTTGGTTCGCAGCTTAGTAGTGGGGATAGTGAGAAGACCTTTGTCTGAAGACCTGCACCAGTTCACTTAAATAAATTGGGCCCAGCCCATGGAGAGATTTATAGGTAATTAATACAATTTTAAATTGAATTCTGGAGTCGATTGGTAGCCAGTGCAAGGCCGCAAGCACAGGAGTAATGTGTGACTTTCTATGTGTGTGTTTTTTTTTTTTAAAGGTTATGGCAGAAATGTTTGGTCTGAATCGTAGGCTCCACTTATTAAACAAAGCTCATTCCCAGTGCTTGACGAATGTGAATGTCCAAAAAAGGCATGACGGACAGTTTGCATGTGGGATGTCTGTAAACATGAGCAGCATGAGGGTGTGCTTGTTTACAGGCTCCCAGGCAACTGATGTACCATCTGGGCTGAGTTTGCACTTGATTTAGAAACAAGGTCTGGTTAAAAAAATAAAAAAATAAATAAGGGTTAAACATGCAACCGATCTGTTTCGATGTGATCAGAGGCGTTTTGGTTTGTTTTATTGCCAGCTGCACACCCCTAGCTGTCATGTGACCATGAGGTTTAAGAAGTAGTTCACCCCAAAAATGACTTATTTTCCATCAATGAAACCTTGAATTCATGGAGATTATTTCGTTTTTGTCGCATTCCTGAGCCAATATTTTGTAACCGATTCATCACCCGGTCCCAATTGTCTAAGCTGTAATCCTGGGCGCTACTCTCCCTCTGCCAACCTGGGAAGAGCTCCAAGCTGAGTTCCATGCTTCCTTCAATGCATGAGGAGAGAGCAGGCCGCTCTCCCCCCCACCTGACAGGGGGGGAGTTTCCCTGGTATGACCTAGCCGCAAACTGGTTTGAATAACGTGTTCCTTCCACTCGCTAGGTCCTAGCGAGTGGAAGGAACACGTTATTCAAACCAGTTCCTAGTATAGAGAGACCAGGATAGAGACCAGGATTACTGCATGTTTTTTGTGAGGGTATCTACGGGGACACGAGGAGAACATGCAAGCTCCACACAGAAAGGCTGTTTCGCCAACTTCACCTAGAGTATGGGTGCTGATAGAGTCAACCCCAGAGTATGGGCGCTAATAGAGTCAACCCCAGAGTATGGGCGCTAATAGAGTCAACCCCAGAGTATGGGTGCTAATAGAGTCAACCCCAGAGTATGGGCACTAATAGAGTCAACCCCAGAGTATGGGCGCTGATAGAGTCAACCCCAGAGTATGGGTGCTGATAGAGTCAACCCTAGAGTATGGGTGCTGATAGAGTCAACCCCAGAGTATGGGCACTAATAGAGTCAACCCCAGAGTATGGGCACTGATAGAGTCAACCCCAGAGTATGGGCTCTAATAGAGTCAACCCCAGAGTATGGGTGCTAATAGAGTCAACCCCAGAGTATGGGCACTAATAGAGTCAACCCCAGAGTATGGGCGCTGATAGAGTCAACCCCAGAGTATGGGTGCTGATAGAGTCAACCCCAGAGTATGGGTGCTGATAGAGTCAACCCCAGAGTATGGGCACTGATAGAGTCAACCCCAGAGTATGGGCACTGATAGAGTCAACCCCAGAGTATGGGCTCTAATAGAGTCAAGCCCAGAGTATGGGCTCTAATAGAGTCAACCCCAGAGTATGGGTGCTGATAGAGTCAACCCCAGAGTATGGGTGCTGATAGAGTCAACCCCAGAGTATGGGTGCTGATAGAGTCAACCCCAGAGTATGGGCGCTGATGATTCAAAGAGTCTCAGACTCCACCGGTCATCAAATGATTGGCTCAGGAATGCGACAAAAACAAATCTCCATGCATTCAAGGCTTCATGGCATGTGTACTTGATAGAAAATAATTAATTTTGTGGGTGAACTACTCCTTTAACAGATCCCATTGACAGACAGTCAGTTAGTAGCCCGCTGTGCAACGTCATGTTGTCAAAGGGGAAACATTCTCTGTGGGGAAAAAAGAGGCTTAGATTTACTAAACTGAAAATGAAATGAAGGGTGACTAATGAAGGTAGAACGCAAAAATATTGTCTGTGAGTCTATAACGAATATAATACATTCCAAGCCAGGTTGATAAATCAAGTAGAGAATTCCATGTTTGTGTGACATGTAATAAACATCGCAGACATGCAGGGTGTGCAATGTTTTATCCACTTTCTCTGTCTTTTTGCGCTGTGTCTAATAATAATATTCAGCAATGAAGCCCGAAAGGAACACGCTTTATTTTTGTTTCTAGACCCGGTTGTCTGATCCCACAGTTATATTTAGCATGCATAAACATGCATTATTTAAACCCCAGACAAACTATGTTTGCATTATTGTCACACACGCAGGCACTAACATCACTGACAGTGTTACATTGTTATCTAAGTAGCTGTCATATTTTGTTCCCATGAAAATGACAAATGTGTAATGACACGTTCTTAAAATGTTTAAATATTGTATTGTGTATTGCGTTTGATCTTAAACCATCTACCACCTGTTCCCTTTTCTTGAAGACAAGCCATAGTCACAAAAAAAGGAAAAGTTTTAAACCTACCGGTAATTTAAATGTAACGCAAACTTGGGGCTGTGTGCACAGTCTAGCATGTTGACATGGATTTGAGATTAATCCCTATGACGTTACCTGAGGCGAGTCGAAAGCCCTCAAATTCTATTTTGAACACAAATGTCAGCCTCTTGTCGGACCATAGCCTCAGGGGCTGCAGCTGAGAAGTGTGGATGGTCTATTCACTCGACTGCTCACACCACCAGTAAAAACAACTCGCCTCGGACCCTAATCAGAAATGTTGTCTGGAAATAAGGCAACGCGGCATCTTTATTTTATTTTTTTGCTGCTGAGTTCTGTTCTGGAAGGACTGGCGTTGGCCTTAGGCCTGCCATATTGGTTTCAGCTGGTTGTGGGGAAATGATAGAAAAAGTTTTCTCCTCGACACTCTTGTCTGTATGTTGTCTGTAAATTGTATCACAACACCCTATCTCTGTCTGTCTGTCTGTCTGTCTGTCGCTTAAACTAAATTGTATCACGACACCCTATCTGTCTGTCTGTCATGTATCTTGACATCCTGTCTGTCTGTCTTTTAACTAAATTGTAGCTCGACGCCCTGTCTGTCTGTCTGTCTGTCTGTCTGTCTGTCTGTCGTTTAACTAAACACTAAAGTGTATCTTGACATCCTGTCTGTCTGTCTGTCGTTTAACTAAACACTAAAGTGTATCTTGACATCCTGTCTGTCTGTCTGTCTGTCTGTCTGTCTGTGCTTAAACTAGTGCCTACCTAACTTTACAGACCGTATCAGGGATGTGGCTTGATGATGTGACTGGATGGCATAGCTGTCAATGGTGTAAACTAAAGTAATTAAAATACTTAATTGTATTGTACTTAAGTAAAAGTTTGAGGTAGTTTTTAGTATTTCCAATTTTAAATACTTTTCCTTCTTACTTTGTCAAATTTGATTATTATTACCATAATCAGCCATATACATTTTGGCAATTTGAAGATAGACGATCTACACGCTCACAATGAGTTGAGAGCTTGTAGATCTGCTACTTTCAAAGGATTTGTATACATTTTATACTTTTGAAAACCTGTGAAATGGGACCTTCTGCACAATGAGTACTTTTACTTTTGTTATTTTAAGTACATTTAGATACCAATACCTTTGAGTAGACAGGCAGCCTTTAGCGTCTGCTCTCTGAGCCTAGTTGAGGGGGAAGTAATTGTGTGACGCACATGGCTTCAATCCAGAGCGTCATCTCAACATGTCAACAATGGTTTCCCACTCGCAAGGTCGGATTAGAGTTGTATTGAGCTGTAAATATGGTCCTTTATCTCAATCTGAGCCCTAAAAATGCTTTGGATTGCGTGTGCGAGGTCGATTTTGATTATGATGACGTCACAACAATGGGTGCCACTGGAGGCTAGCCACGGATGCTAAAAACGGTAAATAAATTACTATTTATTCTGGATTAAACGACATTAACCTCCTTGGCAAAGGAGGGTTTTCCCGATTTTCCAGAGAAATCACAGGTTCGGCATAGACCGAGTTAAGTACTGGGGTGGAGTACTTTGTCCTACAGCTGGTTGTGATTGTGGTAAATAAATATGATAGAAAAGTTATCTCCTGTATATCTCGACAACCTGCCTGTCGTTAAACTGCTTGCCTGGACTCTTCAGACCGTAGATAATATTGCTTGATGTACGTAACTGGATGACATAGTAGTTTAGTCCCCAAAAAAAACAAAACAAGAAAAAATGAATCCAAAAATATAGCTGCAATAAGGCGGGACCAAGAAAGAAGACTATAGAGGGTATGCGCGTGACATCATCATCAAACCCGGAAGTTATGCAGGAATACCTACTGAGTGGCAAAAAACTATTTTCTGGCCTCGACAGCCCATACATCCACACAGAAAAGTCCTATGCAACAATATGCACAAATAAGACTCACAGGCTGAGTTGTCCGTACCCGGATTTGAACACACAACCTTGTGGTCTGAAGGCAAGCACTCAACCAACTGAGCTATCTGGACACAGTCAGTTGTTTTATTGTAAACAGTAACATCATTCAGTGTTTTGGTAAGACGTATGTGTGTCTTCATTTTGGGCATGTCATTATCCACTTCTACAGTATGTTGGATGTTCATGTTTTCACGTACAAACTTCTCTTCAACCGGTATTTCAGTAATGGTCCATCGATTGTGTGTAGGACGTTTCACGCAAATTGCTCAAAAATCCAGGCAGAAAATCAGGTATAAGAATTTTTCAAACTCCTCAAAATGGCAGAAAAACTGTGGGCGGAGCTTACTTGTCAAAGTGACAGATGTGTTCCCCATGAGTCAAGGAACATGTGGAAACAAGTGCCATGACTTTTGTCCAAACAAAGCACGAGTTATGACCGTTCAAAGGTTTCATTTAAAAAAAAGAAATGCTATAGCGCCCCCCTTTGGCTAATTGGAGTAAAACTGCTTTCAGTACTATTTGGCATGACCCTCTACTATACTGTAAAGTGACATAAGCATATGACGCTGCATGTATGTATTAGAGGCAGAAGAAGAATTTTCACAAACCAGCAATTTTCATTGGCTAATACAAAAAAAAAAGTCACTTAAAAAAAACGTACTACGATTTTCAAAGTTCACGTGTAGACGTTTTTGTGCATTTTGATCAAAGATCCTGGGAGGAGATACATTTTAACTGTTTTTCATATAATTCAAAATGGTGAGTGATCTAAAGGTCAGAGGTCAAAAGTCAGAACACGAAAGTTGTTCGGCATGAGGAGACACATATGTGTATCAAAGTGTCATTGCCAACGGTCAAACGGTTCATGAGCTATGCACGTTCAAAGTTTGCATTTTCAATTGAGTGCTATAGCGCCACCATTTGGCCAATCGTCATGGGCTTCGCATAGTCACCATTTGGCATGGCCCTCTACCAGATTACCAGATGTCACGAAAACCTACTGCACGGTTCAGCCAGAACTGCTATTTTTGGCGGAAGGAGAAGAAGAAGAAAAAAACCCACAAAAACAATAAGTGACAAATAAAATCGGACACCTCCCGCCAACACCCACCCGACGATTCCAGAAGCTGCCAGATAGATGATGCCGTTGTTCCTCCCACTGCGCCTCCTCACCATCACTGTCTAACTCTCACTTAGACACTATGCTATATTATTAGTGTTTTCTATGTTCAAAGAACCCCACCATACAAGTGGTGGAAAGTGTATTTCGTCTCTGTCGGGTGGAAACCTCATTATGTCCAAAACAGTTATTTTTCATGATTCAAAAACAGTTACGTAAAAGTAACAGATCTACAAGATCGAAATGCGACGCTTTGCGCCACGTTTCGAACTTGCGGATCTGCTACTTTTGATGCTTTTGTGTGATGCTGTAGTGTGATCAAGCAGGGCGTTAATGTATGAAAAACAAGTTTGAATGTGGAGATAGGAGGTTTCTGCCCGACAATTTACTACCATCTCTGGCGACTGATTTTCCCAGCATGAGATCAAGGTCATACCTGTATCTCAAGTGCAGTTTTGAGTTACCGGTACATTTACTTTACAGTACATGAGAATTGTAAATCATAATAATAATAATAACCAGTAAGACGCCTAAGCCGAGAAGCGTGCAAGCCAAGAAGTGTGCACGCATCCGCCTTGTTGGCGGCAGACTGCTGGGCGAACGCTGGCGCTTTGGCATGGGGGGGTCAGATCAACATGGAATTAATTCTGTACTGTCCATATATGGAGCATGTCTTGAGTGTACAGGGTTTGATGAGGTCAGATCAACAATCAATCAATATGGAGATCTAAGGGTGGTAGTGGGGACATTCTCTTGAGTGTACAGTGTTTGATGAAAAAGCTTGACAATTATTTTTTCTTTTCTTTTTTTTACAACCACTGCATTATGTAAAGAACGTGCTCCATGCACTGACCTCCTCAGATGTTAAAGTACTTGCTCCATGCACTGCCCTCCTCAGATGTTCCCTCTGGGCATGATCTCGGTGTCGTACGACGAGTGGGAGTACCCGCTGGAGACGCGGGTTCGAGACGGCGTGGGTGTCATCATGTCAGGAGCAACCGCCATGTTGAGAGAGAAGGGGGAGTTGCCAGAGGCCCAGGGCAGCTGCTACAGCCAACCGGGAGACAGGAGCCCGGGGAAACTGCCGCCAAGTGCACTGCGCAGGTCAGACACATGCACATGACTTTATCCATCCGTGTTTGTGCGTTGGTTTGGCCACTGACCTGTAGGTATACATGTGTGTTGCGTGTGCATTGTGCAAATGAATAACGTTATGTCACTACATCTTTATCAGGTCTTAACATGAAGACATGGTTTACTGTACAGGTTTACAGGTGGCTACAAATGGGCCTGCCCTTCTTGATTCTCACAAATTTAAGTCATTTGTAGCCTTACCTGATGAAGATATATTGACGTCAAAACATTGTGATGTTATTTGCCTGTACGCAGTTTGCTCCAGTGCCAGCCCTAATCTGATTTGTGGCTTATCCAAATTTGTTTATATGAAGACTGAGAAGAAAAACAAAACATGGATTCTCCAATCTGGATAGGAAATCTGATTTGGGCTGATTATCTGATTATGCAGTCTGGGACAGGGATAACAATTCAATTCCTACCACGAAATAAAAAAATATGCCATGTCTCGCCTTGACTTGCATGACTGTGATGAAGATGCACTTGGCAACAAAATGCTTTCTCACTTTGTTTAATTTTAGATAAAGAAGCCATTCATTAGTCTGTGATGCTCCAGCGCTTTGCTGTTTTGTCTGATGCCGTGCCTCGCATCGCTACAATGTCAGTCATGAGATCATGAAGCTCGGAAATGAATCATTACCGACCTAAAGTTTGGAGTCGGTCAACCGTTCTGTCCAGTTTGTCTTTCACAAGTTTCAAGGTCGTCTTTTAAACAGCCTGGTTCCTTTTGTTCTTCTTGATCGCAGCGTACTGTGCTGTATGAGTCTTAACCCATTAAGACCTGTGGCCCATTCTACAAAACGTTTTCTGTAAAACCTGTAGATAGATAGATAGATAGATAGATAGATAGATAGATAGATAGATAGATAGATAGATAGATACAGTAGATAGATAGATAAATTATTTGTCGTTTTAGAAATGTATTGTTTTGTCACCCAAAATGATATGTATTTGGCCGCCGACCCCCATCTAAAAATATTTAGTTCCAGGGCCCCCCGAGGTAACATTAAAATGTTCATTTAAATGATTTGCACACGTTTTCACTTAAAAAAAGGAAATCTACATGCTCATAGCGTGGCACGACACTTTTATAGCTGCTATTTTTAGTATCTATAGCCTAGTATAAAATATGGTTGAAGTCTAAAATGTCACAGATGGGTTAACACACTTCTCAGGCAGCCGTGTTAAAGAGGATATACAGTATGTAATTCCCACCCATATTGATATTAGCTATTGTGTACATTCATTCAACCCACAGACCATTGAACCCAACAGATCTTTGTGGGGTTTCCTTTTGTGCCCTGCGTTAACATAAGCGCCTGCGCCTGTGTGTGTGTGTGTGTGTGTGTGTGTGTGTGTGTGTGTGTGTGTGTGTGTGTGCTCATGCGTGCACTATACTGTGTATTACACCAGTAGACTCCCGTCATTAAGTCAGGATTAAAGCAGCTTTTATCAGCTTTGTTCTCCCATGCCTTTTTTGTTGTTATGTGAACGTCTGTGTGTGTGTGTGTGTGTGTGTGTGTGTGTGTGTGTGTGTGTGTGTGTGTGTGTGTGTGTGTGTGTGTGTGTGTGTGTGTGTGTGTGTTCAGTCTCTGCAGCCTATGGATGCAGTCAAATATTCTTCTGCAGAAATGAGAGCACACACACATACTGTACATGCACACACACATACTGCACACACACATACTGCACACACACATACACACACACACACACACACACACACACACACACACACACACACACACACACACACACACACACACACACACACACACACTGTTCTGCCCTTACTATACGTTCGGTGTACACTACAGTCTGTATGGCTTGGCAGACAGCTAACAAAGTTCCCAATAAAGCTCCAAATGGCAGTGACTTGGTTTAACTTCTTTACTGGTGATTAAATTGTAAAACTGCAATACAGAAAAATAGAAAACACAGACATTTGTGTCAAAGTAGAATCATAAACCAAACCATTTATTTGTATGCATCACAAGTTGCAAAATGAACGATTAAACAAACTTAAAGGCATATTGCTTTAAGAGCCATAAACTTTAACAAAAGACACACAGACTTACAGACTTATCCTGTCCAAGGCCTGAGAGAAAGGAAACACTCAACCTGCAGCTCTTGAAAGAGTGCTGGTTTACACTGAACTGGCTCTGACCGAACTAATCACCTATTAAATACCCTGGTGAGGCTACCAGGTGAGGAGAGTTACTTATTAGGCAAAGGAACATTGGTCTCCATTACACATACAAGGCTTAAAGGTAAACTACATAGAAAGTAAACAGCACACACACACACACACACACGCACGCGCGCGCACGCACGCACGCACGCACGCACGCACGCACGCACGCACGCACGCACGCACGCACACACACACACACACACACACACTGCACACACACACTGTACATGCACACACCTACACGCATAGAGATCTTCCTGCATGGTTGCTGTTTTCTGCATCTTGTCTTGTTGATGCTGTGATGTTGTGACAATGTGCATCTCATTTGCATTGTTTTTTGCACAGTATATCCTTTGCTGTCGGGCAGAAACCTCCTATCCATGTTCTAACTCGTTGCGTTTTTATTTTCATTTCTCGTAAATTAACACCCTGCTTGGTGATACTGCAGCATCACATGTGCACTAAAGCATCAAAAGTAGCAGATCCGCAAGCGATGTGTTTTTAGCTTGTAGATCTGCTGCTTTTGATGCTTTTGAGGCACAAATTTGGGGCACAAACCTCGTATCTCCATATTTCTAATTTTTCTTTTTTTCTTTCATGAATTTATGCCCTAGACTGTACATACGTATTACTTTAGTTTTTTTTTTTTTTTTTAATCTACACCCCCAGCACTGGGGGTGTAGCTAATAAGACGTGTCTTATTAGCTGTTCTACTTTTTATAACAAGTTCTTTTGTTGTTGCCTTCTACCCAGGGAAGACTTATACTGAGCATGTCGTACTTACTTATTTATTCAGAGGAAAGAGAAGAGCAGAGACAGAGAGGGAAATACAAGCAAATACAAGTAGTAGCAATAACAATAGTAACACTAGTAACACTAGTATACCCCCCCCCCCCCCCCCCCCCCCCAACAGAAGGAGAACTGCAACTTCACTGCAAAGGATGCCTTGATGGGTACTAGCCTATATATATATATATATATATATATATATATACACAGTAAGGGACTGTACTGTACTGTACTGTACTGTACTGTACTGTACTGTACTGTACTGTACTGTACTGTACTGTACTGTACTGTACTGTACTGTACTGTACTGTACTGTACTGTACCACCAAGTGTCCCATTAGCTTTCAGCAAGCTAATAGCACGGCATGAAGTGACACGCTATGAGCTTGTAGAACTGCTGTTTATGCATATCCAAAGTATAAAATATGGTAAAGTGGTTAAAATGATTATGACGCTAACCCCTCCAAGGACCACTGGTGGTCCCCGGACCACTGGTTGAGAACCACGTCCATAGAAGATATAAGTAAACTGTCGATATGTGCATGCGTCACTTGCACCGTTTTGGTGTCAATACAACATTATTATTATTTGCATCATTGTGATAAGACATATTGAATATGATCCCCGACCATGGGCTAATCCAAGATGATTGTCTAAATCTTCCTGGCCTATCGGGTGGCATTAACCCATTCAAGCCGGGAAAGCATCTGTGTCATTTTAGATGCCGTGTTCTGGGCTTGGATATCTGCTATTTTCTAATTTGTTTTTAAAATCTTGAAAGTCGTCTGGGGTTCTCTGGCACAAAACATTTGCGATGAGGGTTGCCAAATACATATCATTTTGAGAACTACTGATTTAGAAGGCGTATTTGGTAGTAGCGGCCTCAGGTCTTAATAGGTTGAGCAGAGCCTGCACTGTAATAATTAGGGATGTCCCGATCATGTTGTTTTGCTCCCAATCCGATCATTAGATTTTGAGTATCTGCCGATACCGATTTTTCCCGATCCGATATTTATATTTTATAGAACACTTTTATGCCATATCACAATAGTACAATATCCCAAATCACAAACAATTTCCAGTCTAATATCATGATATGGATAAAATATTGATACTAGGGATGTCCCGATTTTCTGGCTCCCAATCCAATTCCGATAATTTGAAAATGACGTGATTGGCCCCGATTTCCGATCACCCGATCCGATCAGGACAACCCTAGTAATAATGAGTGGGAGTGAAGTCTAGACACAGCCCTGCGGCGTTGTGCTTCTAAACGGCACGAGGACAGGGAGGGGACGAAGAGAAAAGACATTTCCAGTCCCTTTCTTCCCCGTGTCAAAGCTAATTAAAACTTCTGTCAACGTCAGTTGTTGTTATTCAATGCTTTTTGGTTGCCATTTCCTGCTTATTAGGGGCCCGCAATTGGTTTGTACTGTCATCTCTCTGAAAGCATATACCTCTCTAGAGTCTTAGTGTGAGAATACCATGGAAATGTAAAAGATACCTCTCTAGAATCTTAGTGTGAGAACCATGGAAATGTAAAAGATACCTCTCTAGAGTCTTAGTGTGAGAACCATGGAAATGTAAAAGATACCTCTCTAGAGTCTTAGTGTGAGAATACCATGGAAATGTAAAAGATACCTCTCTAGAGTCTTAGTGTGAGAATACCATGGAAATGTAAAAGATACCTCTCTAGAGTCTTAGTGTGAGAACCATGGAAATCTAAAAGATACCTCTCTAGAGTCTTAGTGTGAGAATACCATGGAAATGTAAAAGATACCTCTCTATAGTCTTAGTGTGAGAATACCATGGAAATGTAAAAGATACCTCTCTAGAGTCTTAGTGTGAGAATACCATGGAAATGTAAAAGATACCTCTCTAGAGTCTTAGTGTGAGAACCATGGAAATGGAAAAGTTGTCGCAATCTTTCTCCAAAGTTGCTCCTCTGGGTTATCTAATAGTAGCTCATCAGCAAAGTCTCCCCCTCCCCTCTTCAGTTATCTGGGGGGGAGATAGAGAGACAGAAACATAGAGAAAAGAGAGAGAGAGAGACAGAGAGAATGACAGAGACAGATGAGAGAAAAGGAGAGAGAAAAGGAGAGAGAGAGAGAGAGAGAGAGAGAGAGAGAGGGAGAGAGGGAGAGAGAGAGAGAGAGAGAGAGAGAGAGAGAGAGAAAGAGAGAGAGAGACTGAGAGAGAGAGAGAGACTGAGAGAGATAAAAAGAGAGAGACTGAGAGAGAGATAAAAAGAGAGAGAGAGAGTCAGAGAGATACAGCGAGAAAGCAATTTGCACTCATTAAAGTGTAGATAATTATCCTAAAATGACTGTAAAGCATCTCAATAAGGAGAAATGAAAAAGAATGCTTGTGTGTTGGCCGGTAAGCACTTCTGGCCTCCAGCACTATAAAACAGATCAATTTTCCAGCCAACTTACCATTGTTTATCTTTTGCAGCAGCTAGTGGGGATAATTGTGTCCCTAAAAACCTCTAAATGATGCTCTATTGAATGAATTTTAAACTAATCCAGTTGCAGTTTTATTTTAACTACTTACAGTAAGCCCTATTTAATCTTTCCCTGCCACAGCCCCATCTAGTGGTTTGGCGCAGAATGGCACGGTTTTCACCCCGCACAGTCCCTATTTGAAGCGACACCACCGAAATGTCCACACTTCCGGGAACACAGAATCATGTCCTGGGCACAGGGCACATACTTTCATTCTCATCATAAGTGCTGGAAACGGTCCTGCGCGGTCGTGATGATTTTTTATTGACCTCCAAAAACATGGATGTTTTGTATGATCACCTCAATCTGAGCTCAAGTCCAATACAAAAAGTTTTTTAGATCCGAGGATGGAAAATAACCGATGACGTCGCCATAGCGGGAGCGAAGTGTTGCCTGGTGACGATGACGCCAAGAGCCGGTAAAAATCAGTATTAAACACTATAAACCCTTATCTCGTCCGATCTCGCCCTAGGCGGTCTGTGATCATTAATTTACCTCGCCCAATCTCGCCCTAGGCAGTGGTTAATTAGTACTAAGTACTAATGCAGCTTATAGATCTTGCTATGTTTTGGATTTTTGGATGGGAGACATCGAAACTTTCTGGGTTTTTACACAAAATCCATTATTCACAAGCATTATGGAAGCAAGTCGTTTTGCACCCGAAAAGACATGCCAGCCTCATTGGCTTTAATCAAAAAGTCATTCCAGATGTGGCACTGTGTCCATAAACCATTGTTCCCCAGAGCGCTCTGCAGCAGTAGTTCTGCTGCATGTATTAATTGTGGCCAGATAACTAAACTATGACAAGCTGGTCCACTGCACTGTCTGCTGTCTGGCGTCTAGCTGCCGCAGACGAGGAAACAAACAACAATGTATCTTTCATGACAACAGCAGCCAGCAGGCCGCCCGTTAAAAAACACTACCTTAAGATAATTAGACAGCTCAAGACCCACTTCTACACTCTTGCTTTTAATTGATCTTTTAATTTTTTTGTTATTCATGTCCTCACTGTATTGCATTACTGCTCTTGTTTTTTAATGTTTATGCCTTGCTTTTCTTTGCTTTTTTTCTCCATTGCTCTGTAAAACACTTTGAGCTGCATTTCATGTCATGAAAGGTGCTATACAAATACAGTTTTATTATTATTTATTATTATTATTATTATAATACTAAATGACACAATGAAACTAAATTAAATTCAACGAAAACATAAAACATTGGTGTGTATCTTCTACACATGTAATCACTGGATCACTGCGTGTGACCCTACCCCCCCCCCCCCCCCTCCTCCCCTTCCTGTTGCAGTAGGTTAGCAACAATTGTATTATTTTGTTAAGTAAATTCTAAATTCCGGACTTTTACTTACTTTTAAGTAAGTTACTCTTCCCTGCCTGACTTCCCTCTCCCGAACACAGGCCAATTGTGTTTGTATAGACACCCGACAAAGACACCGGTCTTGATGGAATTCGAACCCACAACCTGGGCAGGGACTTAAATAAGAGTATTGCTTAGCTTTACAAATGACCGTCAACAGTGTAATGCACTGAACAATGGACAGGCACCATTAGACCACTATAATAGGCAACAACAGACCACCGTACATTCATAGGAATAGAAATGACTATGAATACATCTAGTATAGCCTATATTGGCTATTGTCAATGGAATAAGGAATGCATGCACAAATAGCAAGTCAAATCAAGACACTCTGATGCCAGGGATTTACTTGACAAAAGCTGGAATCGGCGCACATTGTTGGTGACAACAGCAAACCATATGGCACAGATAGACAACAATGCTATGCCTGTGTGCACGCGAGTATGATGATTGAATATGCAAATAATTCAATCGTCTCTGTCCAGTTGTTATGGCAATCTGTGGGACACATGCTCAGGAAGACATAATAATGAGGCAACACAAGGATTCATAGTTTGGAAGTATTAGAGATTTACTCGAGTAAGGAGTCAGGAACTTACATGACCAGTTCAATGCAACGGAAGACCCCAGTCTGACTCTCTGAGTAAACATAAGGCCACAGCCTTTATAGTCTCCACTCCCACAAGAGACATCCCCCAACATAGCCCAAAGGAATTTGGGCCAGTAATAAAGTAACCAACCAGCACCACAGGGGTGTCACAGATAAGATAACATCAGAGTGCAATAAAGGGGTATTATTATATGTTTGCAGTCTAAATTTCTATGACATTACCCCACTTTTAAACATTTAAAAACCCCTAAACACCACTTATCAGTACATCGCAGATGTAGGCAAAAAACCTGGAACCCAATGGGTTAGACAAACAGGGAAAATTCCTACATGGCCCTCATCATAGAGCGACCGCACACAAGGCCTACGATACACAGTGGTATAATAGTTTCACAACAACAAACAAAACAAGGCAAAGCCAAATTAAACATACAGCAAAACGTCGTAGCCCTCAGACCAAAAAAACATCCCAGCACCAGAAAGCGTCCGTTCAGAACTGTCCACTTGCACACATCACAGACATTGTACTGCAGGTGCCATGTGGTCCACACCGCACAGAGCAATCCAAAACCGGAAGCAGCTCTTTCACAGAGCTCAAAACACCAATGTGCATTACATCCACAAGCTCCAGACATGTCGTGAGCTTGCAGATCGGCCACTTGACAGAACTGCACACGTCACAGCCTTCCAAAAGACCAGAAATTGTCACCGCACAGGTGATGCAACATCATTCAGAAACGGCTCCCGAGCACATGATCGCAGGATTCAGAGTCCAGAGTGCTAACAGCACTTGATCCCCCAGTGTAGGGACATCAGCGTGGACACGTCGCGGACAGCAGACTAACCACTCATTTCTGAAAAAGAAAGAAAACCAATGCGAGTAATATGTCATTAACCACACCTAACCGGAGCCGGGCATTCATTCGAGATGGCCCCTGACCTTATATAGAATCACGGGTCCCGCTCCGTGGGCATGCCTGCATATAAGCCCCCAGCCTGCAGGAGCAGTCACAGCAACCCCTGGTCTATTATGGGTAGTTTAAGTCGGGTCTTGAACTTAACCTGCATTAATCAACCGTACTTATCTTCTGTCCACAACAATCAGCTGGCACATTATTACCTTGTGTTATCTCAACATGGATAGGCATAATAAGCTTTGGCTTGATCATGTAACACAACTGTCTCTTAAACACGGAAATGTAAGTACCAAAATTAACTATTCATTCATAAACCAGTCTATACATACTATCATTCATTCAACCCGACTCCGCATCTAAGTGGACCTTAGTTAGTTGACTTAATTGACAACTTCTCATAATACATATTCCATATCATCCCCAAACGATACTTAGCCATGTCATCAGATCCACTTCATCATTCGTCATGTTATTCCAACACGACTCTTCTCATTATTATGGAGCTGAAAGAAAAAAACTACAACACCATTGAAAAGCCCTACTCTACCTGGATCATATTCCCTTCGCTATGTCATATCCAGCTCAGATACAGTCACATTACTACTAATTTGAATGTTGATGGTGGACTCAATACTACGTAGCTACAGCAGCAATAAACATGTATTATCGAATTTCATTTACTGCTAGTCCACCACTTCTCAATGCTCTTTCTGACTCAACCAGGCAGCTATGCTCAGCTCTAACGTACAACTCTAACTCTCAGTAAGCATATGTGTTTTTGTGCAACTATCTATTGCGTAGATATCTTATCTCTGAACACATTCTTATATGTCTCTTTAGTATGGCATCATCAAACAATACCGTTGTTCAGAACTAATCGCATAACTGCAACAGAACATGATTTAGAACATCCTCCTATGCTCAATTATTCCACCAGGAAACATCAAGTTGTTGCATAACTTACCCACGTAATACTCACAGATTTTGATACTTTTTCCTGCAAATACAGCAAGATAACATTCGGCGTACATGCACAATTTCAACACATGCACTTTAGTAAATTTCGTTAGTAACACCATGCCACAAACATATGAGAGAAATCAATCTCATGTCACATCCATCTGGATCGCCTCCACATGAACCTAAGAAAACTTGGATCAGAATATTCATACAGGAAACATAACAATCTTAGTACACTCTTACATACTTTTGTTTGTTTCAAGGCGTCCCTCGAAACAAACCCCTTTTATCACACGTATATGAATAATGTTTACAGTGAAACACATACCTTGTCCTATTTTAAATACACCATATACTTCTATTTCTCATATGATACTCCACCTTGGGGTGTCCAAAAAATAGATCACAATATGACCTATTTTGTCAATGGGTTCTTCTCTTCCTGCCCAAATCCTTATTCAGCTCATACCTGCTCTTACTACTGTAGCCTACTTATTAATGTATCCTTCTACTGATATGTTCGCACTATTGGTGAGATGCGAAAATACTTTCCGCTGTACTTTACCTGTACTGTACTCTGACAATACATTGAATCTCATCTCATCTCATCTGTGACACACATTCAATTTATCAATTTAAATTCACCGGTCTTGAAGACAAGAGTATAGCACAATGTAGCGTCAACCAAACTGTCATGCATCATTACAAATACTACTCAAATCAATTGTTATTTAACAAAACTATGCCTGCAGTATACTGTACTTGCATCCTAAGTAATTCTCTAAACAATATAACATAGAGATTGACTGATTTTACACCGTTTCAACCTCTAAGATTTTACCTTGATCATGACCTTCAGGACATTCTTTAAGAATTCTCTATCTTAACTGTCCTTCTTATTTGAGTGAGCGTAATTACTGCACACACATGCTGAAGTGATTCAATGATCTATCTCACTTACCTAGTACTATAGGCCTACTATTGAACTCCACCAATGTATTAGTATTGTAGTATCTGACCCTGTGCAGCTGATCATAGTATGCCTTTACATTCTCAACATAGCATCACCCTCCCCAGGCTAATCAAAACACAGCTGGCCTACCATCATAGAGATAAGAAACACAGCTGCCCTGGCGCTTCCTGGAAGGTTCAACCAGGTCAACCCAAATTCCTTGACAATAGGCTACTCCTAAAGCTTGATCACAATCTGATCATGTAAACAGGTTACATCAGTACAGTATGTCTTAAAATTAACTCATACAGCCAATACATCAATAACAGCCATGTAATCAATAGACCTTTTTGCTAAACCCACTCATAACTTCGGCACCACTAATTGAACTAAATTAACTTGTACTTTCACTATACCTTGGTCTGAATTTTTAGCCGAATGAAGCCTCTTGGCAGCACTTAAACGTCTATTCCCAGAAGGGGGTTTTATTGACCATGTCACAGGAACTTAGATAAGTGCCCTGAAACAGCTGGAAATCCCTTTGTTTACTGATAAGATCATTTTACGTCCTGCATGGGACACAAAAAGTCAAACTCTGTTTTTAAGAGTTTGTCAGTTGTCAGTGAGATCACAGTATTTATCACTACTATATTTTAGTAAATACAACCTATTTTTGTTTTATAGCAGCCATAAGTGGAACAAATGCAACTCTGTAGCTACTCACTATCATTCGATCCCAATGTACACCTGTCAGCTTCACCTCACCCCTCCACCATACTGCAGAGAGAAACACAATCAGCCACAAAAATAGCACAGCTTTTTTCGCATTCAGTTGTCACCAACGCGTACTCCTTCATGTCGGGATTCCGATTCAAGAATCTTTGTTTCCTTCAGATTCCGATCGTATCATTGTCCAGTGATCCCCCATCACTGTTTGCAATGTCAGTGCATCAATGTCCAATGCTAGTGACCAATGTCCAATGTTCAGTTCGTTCTCTTCTCAACCCTGACACAGAGTTGCCCCCTCATACTGGAAAAAACAAAACCAGTAGTTTGGACCCGTCCATGTGGTATCCTCTTTCCAACAGAACAGGATGAGGTGTTGTCGACAGCCGTACATTTATTTTTGCATAATATTGCAATCCACTGTACACTAAAGTTTGCAATTATAGCTGCTATATTCTATTCCATATTTAACTTTTGGGTTCCTGTCCTTCAAATAATGTCATCAAATCAATCACCGTCACAAGCTATCAGCATGCGGGCATACTCATTTTATTTTATGCCTTATTTGGACTTTCAAAATTAATTTCAAATCTGTATATACTTTAAGACATAGGCCTACTGTAGATTACACTTTAAGACATACTGTCGATTACAACCCAACACAAACCGGGTATACTTATGACTTACACTACATTTTTCACTAAGACCTAAGTCCTTAAATAGAACACCAGCTGTTTCTCCCTATACTGACTAAAACACTAGCCCCAGGCATTATTTGTGTACCACATGGAGTGAAGACTCCACATTCTTTGCATCTTTTCTGCTTTCACAGGCCGACGGCTTGGAGCTTACTTTACTACTCCCCCAGCCCATTTTACGTTCTTAAATTAACCCTAACACTACGAGTTGGCCTAGGGGTAAAAAGGACGCAATATACTGTAGGTGGTAAATGATTCAGCTCTTTTGAATGCATTGATTGCATACACTGCTCTGTAATATTTTCGGCCTATTCGGTGTTCCTATCCTAATCTTACCTATCCATTCTGTTTTACCTTAAACACTTTAACATTACCATACTGTTTGGCATTTTTCTTTTCTCCAATCTGTCTACAATTAAAACAACGTGCTTATAATAACTAGGTTCGCGCGCACGCAGTAGATCTGTCATTTAAAAAAACTTTCTTTCAGTCTCAAGTAATCTTTATCTCAATCTCACTCCACTAACTGTCACACTGTCCAATTTACTATTGAGCAGACGCTCTTAATTCAGAGCGATTTACAACATGAATATCCAGGGGCATACTTATACATCAAGCTGCGTATATTACAGAAAACAGGCGATAGCCTCCTATACTGTATGGTGCATGGCTTAGCAAGGCTCACTTCTCTAGGAACTAAAGAGCCACTTAATTTTAAACACTTAAACTAACTTTTAATATCAATCAGGGCATGGCCTGCCTGGGGAATTTAGATTAAATTCTGTCTACATAAAACAATTTTAAATTTCACGACAACTCCCCTTAAAAGGGAACCGTAATAGCCCTCAGGGGCTAGCTACCATGCCATGCTAAGGATAAATAAGTCTATATTAGACAGTCACTTGATCAAAATGAAGTGATAACTAGTAAACCAGTCATCGATGCTACTCTTTCATCAAGGCTACTTTAGCCCCACACTCAGGATAACTGAGTGAGGTAATAGATTAAACTATTTTGACTACCATTTCACCTGTTGACTACTCTAGCCCACATTTCGACACAGAAACTGTACATAATGCACCTAAATATCTTCTCCTGGCCCTAAAAATGTTCTTCACAAGTTTGAGCATTTTCACTCATACACATACTGTAGGTACTATTTACTTCCTTATTTTTATCCCTATTTGGAACTATTTCCATTTTCTCGTCTCGAGAATCATATGACATCATATGATTTAAAACGTATTACTTTACCTTAATATATCTCTATATCAATTCTCATATCTTCATTTTCATTCTAGGCTGTTAACTATTTAACATCCCTTTTTCACAATTTCCTCTCACACTCCTTTTCTGTCTCTCACACACTCACATACAGCAGACCACTCCATTCAACACTCAATCAGTTTTCATGACAGACCATTCACATTCATTTTCAAATGATATATCCATACATAGCGCTTCACAATTGTTTTATGCTTCTGTTAGCAAAGGTACCCTAGTATAAGGCGAGGATCAACCTCCCTTCTCAGTAGCTACGAAGTTAGGCAAGACAACTTGTCTCCCTTTTTAGGCCATACATGTAACACTCACAGACATACACTTAGGACTTAGGACAATACACACACACACACACACTCTGGCTAGCCAATTTTTTGTTGCTTCATAAAACAACAAGGATACCCTAAGGCAGGATCTAGTCCCCCTTTTTAGACAGCAGGCAACGTAATGAGTGATTTATTGAATAGACTATTCTTTTTTCCAAATGTACACTGGTACCATTTGTCAGACCTCCTTGTCTAACCATCTTGAGTCATTCAACCAACCAAACACTGTTCCTCCGTCTCTCATGGCATGCACATGAAAGGCAAAACTTTCGTTTCCCTCTTTTAAATAGGCCATCAAAAAATGCCTATCGTGATCACAACCAAATTTCATCACTAATACCTTAAAACCCCGAATAAAAGCAATACCTCATTTTCTGAACATCCAAACAGACACCCATATACTCACTTGCGCACGTCGTCGGCCCAGCCCGAAAGAATGAACTTACTCACCAAGCCGACGACCGCCAAGTCCAGCATTTAGCACACCATCTCGGTAGGAAACCTCCAAAATGTTATGGCAATCTGTGGGACACATGCTCAGGAAGACATAATAATGAGGCAACACAAGGATTCATAGTTTGGAAGTATTAGAGATTTACTCGAGTAAGGAGTCAGGAACTTACATGACCAGTTCAATGCAACGGAAGACCCCAGTCTGACTCTCTGAGTAAACATAAGGCCACAGCCTTTATAGTCTCCACTCCCACAAGAGACATCCCCCAACATAGCCCAAAGGAATTTGGGCCAGTAATAAAGTAACCAACCAGCACCACAGGGGTGTCACAGATAAGATAACATCAGAGTGCAATAAAGGGGTATTATTATATGTTTGCAGTCTAAATTTCTATGACACAGTGGAAACCTCATATGTCCAAAACTGTTGCATTTCAAGGTTCAAATAAAAAAATAGCAAAAGTAGCAGGTTGTCAAGCTCGAAACGCTTGCAGATCTGCTGCTTTTGATGCTTTTGTGTGACGCTAGTATGATCAAGTCGGACATTGAATTACCAAAAAAATGTTGGAGATGAGAGGTTTCGGCTACAGCAACAAAATAGAACAAAATAGAAACAGGATATACTTTAATCATAGACTATATTCACTACAGTACGTAGGTGTACTTTCTGAGAATTTTGCGTTCCAGTGCATCCGTTGTAACCCAGGTTCATTGTTTCCATTTCATGAAAGGTTTTGGACGAAAACCGGAACGCTCTTCCCAAAACGCACTCGCCCCCTGCGGTTCTTGTATTCTTGTGGAATAAGGTTAGGTTTAGGCCATAGGCAGAGTTTCTCATTTTCCCTAGGGGGGATTGAGCAACATGTTTAACTGCTGCACTTACAGTATTCATAGTCTTATTCATAGTGGCAAACACAAAAGGAATAGAAAAGAAGTTCTGTCTTCTTTTCTGTTCCTTTTGTGTTTGCTGTGTATTGCTGCTCCACCAGAGCATGTGTATACAGCGACACAAAACAGTGACAGACCACTATATGTCACACATACAGTATATGTTATTTGTTTTTCATATTTTATACTGTATACACGTGAGCGCACACAACTGAAGCACAGCCTACTGATCCAAATTATTACGCACAGCGCACAGCCACGCACACATCTGCTACACAGTACAGAAAGTTCACAATGCAGTAGGCTGTAATAATGTAATGTGTCATTCATTGTCTTACCTAGCTTAGAAGTAAACGTCTTTTTGCGTCCTGGATATTATGTCCACGATTAACACGAAAACAAAAGACAGCATTCTTTGTAACAGAATGCTCCAGGCATGCTTGTAATAGGCTCAGTGGATAGGGATCGTTTGTTTTTTCCCAATTATCTGTGTGGGGAATTCTGATTAATAGGCTGCTTGGGACCACAGTGTTTTTCTCTAAGATCAACGGATATCCATGTTTATTGCTGAGTTTCTAAATGAAAGATCGATCACACTACAGGTAACACATGAGGTATAGGAAGAGGTCCTGAACCTGCTGTAACTTCTGTCGCAAGTCACTACGAAAATAGAATCATGTCACATGACTACTCTAAAATGAATTTATTACAAAAGAAAAACTAATAGAATTCAAATATATTTCTCACAATTATTTTATTTTATTATTAGTTAACACCATGGAGTTCTCCGCCAAGTTCAAGGTCATGGTCAAGTGCCCAAGCCGGAGATTGATAAATAGGACGGAGATGAATGATAACAAAACCGTTCACATCGCTCTAGAGCCTAGGAGCGCTTGTTGCCCGATCCGATGACGTGTCGAAAAGTGACACGACAAAAGTGATCGACTCTAGAGTGGTGTGGCTATTGTTAGCTGCTACACAGACATGCACACCAACTTCCGGTGCGCCGGTAAAAGTGGTCCGTGCGCTATAAATGATGAGCACATGGATGAAATGGATTAAATAGTTCTAGGCTACTAAGGTGTTAAAAGGTGCATGCAAGAAATATTTTATTGAACATATTTCGAGTGTAGTGACGACCCCTGGCCGCCATAAAATCCGCCTTTGGTTTATGCATAGTTTTACTGAGGTTACGTTTATGAATAAGGTTAGGTTTACTGAGGTTACATTTAGGAATAACTACTGTATAAGGTTAGGTTTTATAGTTTTACTGAGGATAAGGTTAGGAAAAAGGTTAGGTGTAGGCATATAGTTTTACTGAGCCTGGTTACGTTTAAGATAGCCTGGGGTCCACCTATGCTTTCTATGGCATATAAGGCAGCTCCCGGCAGGATCCGCCGGGAGAATCTAGACGCAGCTGCGCGACATGAGACTAATTAATTAGAGCGACAGAGAGAGAGAGAGGAGTGTGTGTGTGTGTACAGGTGTGCGTGTGTGCGTCAATTTAACAAAGGTGCAGACGATCAGAAATCAGCAGAGAGTGATCGACGTTTGCGCTACTCTATGCCGAATTGAAGTGGACTTTTTTTTTTCTCCCTGGAAATAAAAACGTCTGGCTACGTTTAAGAAGACCTGGTGGCGGCCGTTCCGAGGTCTGTGGATTTGAGCGTTCTCATATTCTTTTGGACATAGAAGGTTTCTTCACCGATAGTGACAACATGCTTCATGCCAATTGGCATGCGTGTGACTCTGTATAGCATTGACAGGCTTACATTACTTACATCCATTACAGCAGTGAAAGGCCACCAGGCTTTTCCCCAGCTCTTGATATGACATGAAAACAACAGCAATAACAACAACGACGACAAAGTGGCATCGTTCTCTCTTATCGACATGCATTGCACACACAGTGATATTTATGTGAATATGATTTAACTCGACCTCTCCGGCAGATGAGAACAGCCCCACTGGGGCCTAGATGTGTCTGAATTGTGTTGGATTTTTATTTTTTTTGTGGCCTTCAACCGCTAGGTTAGATTGGAGCTGGCAACCTGCCATAAGCAGTGAAATGACTGTCATTATGCGTGTTGACTTCCATTTGCAATACTTGAGTTTAGGCGAAGTTAACAGCCCTGGTGCCCTAGCTCCACAGAAATAGAATTGCGTGCCACGGCTGCTAATTAACTGCTGAATCGCTGTTCGATGCAGTCAAGTGATCATTTACAAATTGTGGCGCTCTGTGTGCGTGCGTGCGTGCGTGTCTTTCACCCAAATTAGCAGAGCTTGTAGATCTGCTATTTTTTAGCAAGGAGATTTGGTGTTCTGTCCTTACAAAGAACGAAGGGTTTAAGTGGTTATAACTGAAGTTATAAATTCCAAATAGTATTCTGAGGCACCCCTGGAATTGCTTGGAGGCACCCTAGGGTGCACCCGCATCTGCACCTACTTTAAAGAGCCCTGCTGTATGGTAAGGGTTAGAACGGTGCTTAATGGAGTAGTTCACCCAAAGAATGACTTATTTTCTGTCTGTTACACACCCCATGACGCCTTGAATTCATGGAGATTTACTTGTTTGTGTCGCGTTCCTAACCCAATAATTTGATGACCGGCGGAGGACTCAAAGAGTTTCCTACTGACCGATAACCAGGTCAGTAGGAGACGTCTCCGACTGACCGATAACCCGTCTCCTACTTTAATTTGACTGAAAGTAAAAATGTATATTGTAATGTAGAAATACTGTGTTACAAGTAAAAGTCCGGAATTACATTTGAGTAAAAGTGCAAAGGTAGCCCTACCAAAAGTAGAAAGTTGTAGTGGAGTAAAAAGTACAATATTTGCCTTTGAGAGTAGAAGTAAAATAATTGAAAATTGGAAATACCCCAGTAAAATAAAAAACACTTCAGAAAAGTACAGCCCGCCAGAACCGTAGAAAACAGTGTTACATTAATCGTCTAGCGTAGCTACGTTATCCAGGGTTTATATTCTTTAATTCATGTTTTGAACCGATCGTAACGTTAGCCACCGTTCCTTAGCACTTACAGTCAGCCACACAGCATTTTGTCATTGTAACATGCGGTTACGGATATTTGGCTCTTCAAAATAAGTGTTATGCTCGATAAAACCTTGGCAATGCACAATTTAATGCTGGCGGCAAGACGGTTAAGTACAGAAACGTGAGTAAATGTACTTATTACTTTACACCACTGCCTTCACTGACACATGACCTCACTTCAACATTCTCCTCACTCACGCAATGTGAGCACAGTTCAAGTCCATAGCTCCCCCGCTTCCTCTATGAACTTTGACCTCCCCCGTTCCCTCAGGTCCGCCGAGGTCTACCTCCTGGCTCCCAGGAGGTAGACAGGGCCCTGTCATAGATCCTGGGGGTCCCCAGGGCCCTGTCATAGGTCCTGGGGGTCCCCAGACAGGGCCTTCTCAGTGACCGCCAAGGCGCCAACTCCATATCGTCACTGTTGGGCAGAAACCTCTTATCTCCGTATTTTAACCTTTCGTATTTCTTTCGGAGATTAACACCGTACTTCTAAAATATCTACAAGCTCGAAATGTGGCGCGAAGCGTCACGTTTTGATTATTTGAATGTATAAAATTAGTTTTCATTATTTTAATGATTAAAATAAAATTTTGTTGAATGTATATGGTACAGTATGCTCTTGTTGATATTGAATAGATATAAGACCACAATGGAAACATGTCCCCAGGACTTACTGTATTTGTGTTATCCTTTTAGGCTAAATGTCTGACTGTCACTTGTGCAGTTTAAAATTTTGTCTAATAAAGTATTAAATCAATGTATTGCAACATTTAGATCATGTCTCAGTGGTATAAATGTACTTGTGCAGGAGGAAAGCAGGTTAAAGTAGAAGAGGAAAGTAGGAGGGAAGTAACTATATGGATTTTTGCTGTGTTGGTTTGATGTTTATCTGGTATCCTGGATTCCTGGGGTCTTTGAGGTACTAAATTACTTTCTTTTCACTCTGCTTACATCACCATTTACCTTGTCCTTTACAGACTGGGGTTCATGACTCACTCTGATGGATAATGAGTGTCTGCCAAACTGTAAATCTGTAATGGCCTGTTATCTCACTCTCAACCACTTAGAATGTGGTGGGTCTGAGGCATAGAGTAATACATGGATAGAGACCGAACCGGAGCGACAGCCCCGCCCCCCGCTACTCATTTCGATGTAAGTTACTCAGTGGCGTTTTGAAGCACCCGGAAGAACGGCACTAGGAAGTGCAAACAGGCGCTCAATGTTAAACTACAGCGGCACAGGGTTTCCTCGTCATAAATCCACGGGTCCGCCTGCAGTCCCACCTCTTACCAGTAGGGCCGAGTGCTTCAACTTCAAACATTTTTGGCAGGATGTACAGTACTGCTACTGAACCTGTACTGTACTGTGTGTACTCAATCACGGTTGTTTGGAATTGTGTGTTGGTTTTAGTGATTGCGTAAATGTAGGATAACAGAGAGCCAGACAGACAGACAGACAGACAGACAGACAGACAGACAGACAGAGAGTTTCCGAAAAACGCGTCTAGTCTGCAAGGACCTTAAGACTATTTACAATTTACATATTTTGAGGCTATATATTAATGTCGCTGGCGACCCCCTGGGACCCCACTTTGAGAACCACTGGTATATGCCACCAGTAGGTGGAAATTGAGGCGTGTACAATATCATCTCTATCGGGTGGAAACCTAATATGTTTAGCAGATGCTTTTAGTCCGACACACAGTGAGCAAGGTAAACACAATGTAATACATCAAATACATAGAGATAGTAATCTAGGATCATAGGTAAACCAAGAACCTATCATGCGGTCTAAACGGTATCATCTGTACATTGAAACTATACCGCCAGGTCTACAAATGAACGTGAGGTCTATCTAAATTACATTTTAGCCTTTGCATAAGTGTGCGTGTGTCACGCGCGCGTGCGTGCGTGCGTGCGTGCGTGCGTGCGTGCGTGCGTGCGTGCGTGCGTGCGTGCGTGCGTGCGTGTGAGAGGGCATTCGCGCTGCACCACTGACTGGTCTGTCAGGCGTGAATCTGGCGAAGAAATCGATGGAGAATGCTGATGGGGAAACGCTATGTAGCATTTGACTCTCCACCTCCCACACACACATGCGCATGCACGCACTCACGCTCACATGCACGCACGCACACACTCATGCATAAGCTCTCTTCTGACACACACACACACACACACACACACACACACACACACACACACACATACACACACACACACGCGCGTGTGTGTGTGTGTGTGTGTGTGTGTGTGTGTGTGTGTGTGTGTGTGTGTGTGCGTGTGCGCATGCACACACACACGGAGGGGGAAGATAGCATTGATTTGAAAAGGATATTCCCTCTGGCACTGATTAAAGAAGGTTTAAGTCATTATCTCAAACGTCGGTGCATACTTAGGTACATGCATCCACACACACACACACACACACACACACACACACACACACACACACACACACACACACACACACACACACACACACACACACAGAAGAATTCAAATGACCGTGGCTCGGAGCAACTCTGCGGTTATAACGATTCTCTCTCTTTTCCTTCTTAGCGTTTCCTTCTGTTTCTCCTGTAAGTCTCTCGGGCCATGGTGATGCTTGGCATCTGGTGGAGTAATTTAAGAGTATTTGTGTCATCAATTATTGATGGTGTTTCGCTTTGTGTGGTGGTTCTTTTTATCATGCTGTATCTTGTATTACTTACTGTATCTTGTATTATTGCCACTCTTAATTCTGTTACACACCCGGAGCGTTTATGTTGGCTGATTAATTTAGTTTAACTCCTGTTTTGTGTTATGAGTACACCCACACTGTCCACAATAGAAACACGTCTCCAGGACTTGTTTTCTCTTATCCTTATATCCTTAAAGTTGTGGTGAAATAATTGGCCTTTTCGGTCAATTTATTTTGAAGTTTGACCAATCACAAGGTAAAATGAAAAACATATTTTTCACTTCACCTCGTATTTAATATTTTACTTTACCACGTGTTGTATTCAAGTATTCAATCAATCAATCAATCAATCAATCAATCAAAAGCACAATAATATTGAGGTGATGAAGCAACATTACCCGTACATTTAGTGTCCGTGTAATGCTCGGTAGAGCTCTCGCCTTCGGACCACAAGGTCATGGGTTTGTTCCCGAGCACCACCAACTCAGCGTATGAGTAGCACGGCTTGGGTGCGGCAAGTTGTGCGGTAAGTAGGCTACTGGGAGCTGATGGTAGGTGTGCCGCTCCACCTCAGCATCCATCTCCCAGGGGTCTAGCACATTGTAAGTTAACGGGGACAGACTCCTGCGTGTTACCGGCTGATACCGACAATAAGCCACATCATATTTTTTTCAAAACGAAGCAGATTTTCTGCGCAAATAAAAAACAAAAAAATGACTCAGTCATCATAACAACAAGCTCTTGTGGTGCCCGTTTTCGATCGTGTCCGACGTTCTTTTGTTGGTTCACTCACACTGTGTTTTGTTATGGCTTTCCTGTAGCTCCAGTTAGCTCATAACATTAGCTGCTGTTGCCACTCGCTCCGTGTTGCGGCATTCAGAGTATGGGTTTTTATGCCGTTCAGACTCCCATTGGCTTAGGAGGCAACCAATCATGACTTGGTCGGTCGTTAGTAGGCAGCCAATCATGACTAGGTTGTGTGTAGAGTCGTCTTTAACCTTTAACCATGTAACTGTAATTTAGCTGTTGTGCTGCCTCATGCATGGCGACTGAATTCCCCCTGCAGGGTCAATTCATGTCAATCTATCCACACACACACAAACAAAAACACACACACACACACACACACACACACACACACACACACACACACACACACACACACACACACACACACACACACACACACACACACACACACGACTGAGAGCTTTAATCTGTGTGTGTGTGTGTGTGTGTGTGTGTGTGTGTGTGTGTGTGTGTGTGTGTGTGTGTGTGTGTGTGTGTGTGTGTGTGTGTGTGTGTGTGTGTGTGTGTGTGTGTGTGTGTGTGTGTGTGTGTGTGTGTGTGTGTGTGTGTCTCTGTTTTCAGACACATGATGCACGTGTGGAACGAGGGGCGGGACCTGTCCTTCACACAGGACGGTTACCAGGCCAACCCCAAGCTGATCGTCATCGTATTGAACAATGAGCGAGTATGGGAGAAGGTGCGACACACACACACACACACACGCACACGCACACACGCACACACATACACACACACACACGCACACACACACGTAAATACCACAACATAGAAATAGGCTGTGACAACAAGTAATGTATTCAAAAATTGACTTGAATAAAAGTACTGATTACTACTGAAAAGTATTGATTATTGCGTCAACATTTGAGACCTTTGACACAATCTAAATGTCTCAGAGCAGGGAGACACAATACAACCACCCCTATTGTATAAGTTATATTGTATTACCATACTTTACCATACAGATTGTACAGTATGAGTTATATTGTATTACCATACTTTACCATACAGATTGTACAGTATAAGTTATATTGTATTACCATACTTTACCATACAGATTGTACAGTATAAGTTATATTGTATTACCATACTTTACCGTACAGATTGTACAGTATAAGTTATATTGTATTACCATACTTTACCATACAGATTGTACAATATAAGTTATATTGTATTACCATACTTTACCATACAGATTGTACTTATATTGTATTAACATAGCCTACCATACAGATTGTACTTATATTGTATTAACATAGCCTACCATACAGATTGTACTTATATTGTATTAACATAGCCTACCATACAGATTGTACTTATATTGTATTAACATAGCCTACCATACAGATTCTACAAGTTATATTGTATTTACATAGTCTACCATACTGATTGGACAAAAATATTTAAGTTACATAGTGCCGCTTTAAGCACAGAACATGAGTAACTTTCCACCAATGCTGTTGTAATGAGTGCCAATTTAATTCTGAGGGCGTGCAGAACAGACAGAACCAAATGGACCCAGCCTCTGAAACCAAATGGACCCAACCTCCCAGAGTTAAATCACTGAGGATATACTGTGCCGATCCCGTCTCTTTTCTGACTCACTGACTCTAAAGTGATATTCGTGGCCAATTTTTAAGACCAATATTTGAATTTAATTTCGGAGGAATGTTGTCCCAGATGGGTCGCTGGGCGAACCAGACATTGGCCCTGATGTTCCTGTGGTGTGTGTGTGTGTGTGTGTGTGTGTGTGTGTGTGTGTGTGTGTGTGTGTGTGTGTGTGTGTGTGTGTGTGTGTGTGTGTGTGTGTGTGTGTGTGTGTGTGTGTGTGTGTGTGTGTGTGTGTGCGCGTGCATGCGTGCGTGCATGCGTGTGTGCGTGCGTGCGTGCATGTGTTTGTGCGCATGTGCGTGTGCTCAGATGGGCCGCTGGGAGAACCAGACGCTGGCCCTGATGTTCCCGGTGTGGCCTCGGTACAACTCATACGGCGACGAGGACGCCGACGAGAACCACCTGTCCATCGTCACGCTGGAGGAGAAGCCCTTCGTCATCGTGGACGACGTGGACATCCTCACCGGAACCTGCATGAGGAACTCTGTGCCCTGCCGCAAGCACGTCAAGAGGTAAGTACTGTATATATACTGTAGTATCACCTGTATGTGTAACTCTGTGCCCTTCCGCAAGCATGTCAATTAAGGAGTACGTAAGTGCTGTATATCTCTGCTGTCTGGAAGAAACCACCTAACTCCAAAATGTAACATTTTCAGGAAATTAAAAGAAAATCCAGCTCAAGTGGAGTTAGAAGGTTTTTGTCTAAGCACTTTTTAATACTTTTCATTGGTTCAATATTTTTTTAATCAACTCACAGACGTAAAAGGTGTTCAATAGCACAGATTTAAAAAAAAATAAAAACATCAGAAATGGAGTTAGGTGGTTTCTTCCGGACAGCAACAAATACTGTATCATGTGCTTGTGCTCTGATCGGTGAACCAATATTTCTCCAGCGCTTGCTCCATGCGCGCCCGCCCCTCTAGACCAGAAAGCACGCTGGCTGGCTGACTAATTTGTCTTTAAACTTTGAAAGGAGACAGTTGGCTCCACAGCAGTGGTTCAGTCTATACTGCTGACATTTAACTATGGAGTCCAGTCAACAGCTGGTCCCCATGCCAAATAACGCACACCTGTCAGCCAGTATTGTTGTTGTTGTCTAATTAGTTGTACTTATTGTTGCTGACAGGCAAAAAAACCCTCATATTTCCATATATGCGTTTTTTAACTTACTGTACTTGATTATTCCTACAGCTTATTTTGCAATATTTTTTATTTGAATCCTGAAAAGTAATTTGGACATATGCGGTTTCCACCCGACAGAGACAGTATACGTAAAATATGACCATTAAAGCACGGCATCTATGCACACTGGGCGAGACCTAGCTTGTTGTTGAAAGTACTGGAAAGTACTGGAATGACCTACCGGCCAAGGAACTTACGCTGAGGCTTTTCAGATCTGTTTGCCTTCTCTGTGCATGAAACGTGTGTTGTTGTCATTGGTCTAATATATATGAGACTGTTTCCGGGGGAAGTATGTGACCAAGTATGTGATGGAAGTCCCGCCCTATAGACTCTCTCTGCATTAGGTCGTGACCATGCAAGCCCCCAACATAACCCATGTGGAAGTGGAAGCTCGGCTCTCCTGGTGGCCTCTGGTAGTGCAGCTGGGGGCACAATACTGTACATGAACAAGTCAAAACAGTTTCCAGGCTTTCGTCCAATGGGTTTGACCCACAAGCTTGAATACAAGCTTACGCATGGGGTTGCGCGTGGAGGTGACACTACTATGCATGCGAGACATAACTCTAGTTGTTATATCATAATGTCTATATTGTTGAGCGGTGCCTCCGCTCCATTACGGAGCTATGTGTGTCCCTATGTATGTATGTTTGAATTGTGCATCCATGTTTTTTTTGTTGTTTTATTGTTTTCCTTCCGGTTGAACCCGGAAGGGTTGGCTGTTAAGCCTGTCTCCCAGGCAACGCGCAGCACGTAGACTAGGATTCATTTTTAAACGGTGGCGACTACCCCCCCTATAGCGTCTAACATTTGTCACCTCACCCAATGTGAATGTGTGGGTTGCCAGTTGCCCGACCGATATCCCCCACTTAAAGCAGAAACCAGTGCCGCACCACTATCAGTGCGGGCTTAAGTGGCGCCCTAAGAGGTGGCGCTCGAAGCGGCTGCATACCCCGCCTCCCCTATGGGCCGCCCCTGTCCGGCATATTTAAACTTGCCCATGTGTATGTATTACACTTGTAATTGTCTTCATCAATGTGCATGCCGGAAGAAGGGAATATAGCATATGGACATAGTTATATTGATTGAAAACTTTATTTCAGACACACAGACACATAGTTATAGAAGTGAACTAACGCGCAATGATTTCCACTTACCAAGTTCTTTTCTAACTCTATGGTCGTGACCAGGCTTTTCTCCTCGGAGATGAGACGAGAAAAGCCTGGGAACGAGGCTAATCTCTGTGGGAGTGGACCACCATGCTCTGTGTGCATTTGCCCTGCTGGAGACTTGGGAACATCACAGGACAGAGAAGAGAGTGTTCGCTTTTCCATGCCCACTCAAATACTCATTATTAATAATCACACACCTAAGTCAGAGCTGAAATCAGCATATTAATATGAAAATGATAAATATCAGCTTACATTGGCCACCCGTTCCTCCATTATTATTATGATCACATGACTTGTTTAAAATGTGCTATTGGTAAAAGTAAAGTTTTCCACACACAGCAGTTAATTACAATATTATTCTGTTGCTGCTTCTGTCATGTCGTGTCCAATTATTAGCTGTGAAATCAAGTTAAAATGACCATAAAACTCTCTCTCGTCTCTCGTCTTCTGTTGTGGGGATGTGTAACACAGTGGTTCTCCAAGTGGGGTCTCCAGGGGTCCTTGAGGAAGTTCTAGCGGTCCCCAGCAATATGGGGAAAGAAAGAAAGAAAGAAAGAAAGAAAGAAAGAAAGAAAGAAAGAAAGAAAGAAAGAAAGATTCCCTATCAATGTGATATTCTCTGTTAATAGGTTTTAATTTATTCTATCACTGCATTCATTCTATGCAGTGGTTCTCAAAAGTTTTTGTGCTAGGCTAACCTGACTCCGCCAGATGGGGCAGCAGAGAGTACACTGGGTTCCCCCCTCCTGCTCCCATCTGGGAACTCTCAGGCAGACTTGATGCCCGGCCACAAAACGGCCTGGCCAATCAGCAGCAGCTAGAGGCGGGATAGCTGCTGCTGATTGGCCAGGCCGTTTTGTGGCCGGGCATCAAGTCTGCCTGAGAGTTCCCAGATGGGAGCAGGAGGACTCTCTGCTGCCCCATCTGGCGGAGTCAGGTTAGTGCTAGGCACCCCCAGAAGAGAAGATTTTGTGAATAAAAAAATTAATATACCCCACCTAACCCTAACCCTAACCCACCAAGGAACCCTCGGGGGCCCCGGTCCCCACTTTGAGAACTAATGTTCTTTAAAGGGACACTTCACCCTTTTTGCAAAAAAATATATGTTAATGACGTTTTAGATTTAGAACAATTTCCTGGTGGTGTTTATGTGTGTAATATGTGGTTTTAGATATTTCAGATTTTACCAGTGAGCCCAGTGTCTCTGATGTCATGGACACTGGGCTCACTTTCTTCCTGGACTGCAATTCTCATAATGCTTTGGTGCACTGCTCCTCCTTGTGGATAGGGGGAGGGCTGTCATACTGAGATGTAGTCCAGGAAGTAAGTGAGCCCAGTGTCGATGACATCAGAGACACTGGGCTCGCTGCTAAAATCTAAAATATCTAAAACCACATGTTACACACATAAAGACCCCCAGGAAAGTGTTCTAAATCTTCTAAACGTAATTTACATATATGTTTTTTGCAAAAATGGTGAGTTTTCCCTTTAAGGTACTTCCAAAACGGTATAGGATCAATTTAAACAAGCAATGGCATGAATTCTCTCCACTTTGATATGAGGAAATGACCCATTTAGTTTGGTCACATTTCATCTCTATGTTCTTTCAGCGAACATAGAGAACATACAGCTCATGTTTCAGAACGCAGCAGAAACGTTGCTTTCTCTTGTTGCATCATCACAGAGGACGACTTATTGCCATCTTTGTTACTGAGTTCGGTCTCGTTGAGTTGCCTGAGGCACTTCTATGCCTCAGGCAACGACGAGAAAACAACAAGACAACACAACGAGACGACCCGTGGCGGGGTTGAATCGCAAAAAAGGGGAACGTGGTGACAATAGATTCGGTATCTTTCTCGGCTCCACGTCTGTTTATTCAGCCGTGTGTTTTTGTCCTATGAAATCGGCATTATCCCATTAAGACTTGAGACCAATTCTAAAACTGTCTTCTAAATCCTAATCCTAATGTTTCTATGTCAGTGGTTCGCAAACCTTTTCATGTCAAGGACCCCTAAAATTAGATGTATTTGGCCGCTCAAGACTCGGCTCCAGTATTAAATGACTGAGGGGGGGAGTTGAAAATGAGGAGGGGGAACACATACTTTTTATATACAGTAGTAAAACAATAGGAGTAATATACAGTATGTGTGTGTGTATATTCAAAGATTTGAACAAATGTTCACGAATTCTCAAAAATAGCAGATCTACAATCTCATATTGCCGCAAAAAGTAACGCTGTGAGCTTGTATATCTGCTATTTTTGAATAGCCAAAATAAAGTGGTCTAAAATGACAGATTTGAGAGACCCTGACTTTAATTTGTAAGCCAGTCTCAGCGCAGTTTGTCTGAAGATCCCCACAGATTTCAGATCAATCCGATCAATACTAATCAAATCCACTGGCGTGCCACAGTCGTGCAGGTCAGTGTGGTTCGCATTTCATGCCAATGGACTGGACCTGGGAGGCGAAACGTTGTTTCAATCCGCACCAAAATCTAGTGTGAAAAATGTCAAGCGCTACTGATGAATCTGGAATTCATAATTCTATAAGTAATGTGTGCTACTGTGCTCATCTTGACTTTCATTTGGAGGTGTCTGTAGGGTGTGTGTGACTGTCTTCCACTACAGGCTCCCACACCCGGTCCCATGTGGTGAGGGCCTGGCCATTTGCTATGTGCCTTCCTGTGGCTATTTGTAGGACAAAGGAGTTTGTTGACATGAAGGAACAGACTGATTGATCAAAGGACTTGTCACTAAAATGTATGCATATTTCTGTTGACACCCTACACTCATGTAAACTGCTTAAAAGGTTGACCAAGATGGGACTCTTTGTCAGTCGGGCGCGAGCCTTGTGGATGCACGTCAGGCCATCTCTGGCTGGCGTGAGCTTTAACCTGTATGCATTGCTGCGCTGTGTACTTGTGAAATAAACAACATCATCTCGGATCTGCTTCTGCTGTCTGCCGTGTGTCACAACTTTTCTCCGGGGCTCTCATGGTTCAGATACATCAGATGGTGTCCGAAATCCGTTGTCATTGGACATTTTTTATGTGCCAGACAAACAGAACCGGCGGCTTTTTTATTCAGTCTAATTCGAGGTGGGGAGTTTTTGTGAGCAACGACGGGGACGTGTGATCCAGCGTTCAGTGCGTCTACATGGAGGTGGAGGCCTTCGCCGGCTACAGGCTGCCTCACGACCCTGCCCTGCGAGAGGATGGACAGGAGCGGTCGCATCGACGGCGGGGAGACGGTGTGCGGTGTGCGGCTGCGGTTGGCGGGGACCATCGTCTTTGCATCGGCGCGCTGGCGGTGGACGACGAGGTGATGGGACGCAGCGCAGCGCGGCGGCGGGGACCCCATGGTTCCCCGGGGGAGAGGCGACCACTCGACGCATGGCGTGGCGGTGGTTTTCACTTTCCTTGGCCGGCTGACCAACACAAGCTGGGGGCCTTACGGTCGTCTACGAGGCGTCTGTGATGAAGTTACGCAACGGCCTTTGTCTTCCCAGCTCTGAGGAGACAGAGCTGGGAGGGGGGAGGGAGATGTGATGGAGTTTGCTTCGAGAACTTACAGCGAAAAACAGCGGTGAACAGACTCTCAACTTGATCCGTGGCCGGGCGAACATTTCAAGGTAACTAGGAGAGCAGCAACAGAAGATTTTTCTTTGTCCATATATCAGAGGCGAAGATGGACTTCCCTTCTCTCTGATTACAAATTGTGCGTCGTGTTTGTTTCAACATGAATTAATAGGCCTCGTGTTGATTGTATGTTTTTGTCGTATAATTAGATAAGTTGAGTCATGAGTAGCCTACTTATGCAACAATGAGGTGATTTCCTCGACGTGAAGAGAATATTAAGTTGAATATTGCTTAAACTCTGGCCTGTTAATGTATTTTTATCTTTTCTTATTACTGTTTAGCTGGTTAACAAGGGTCCAGCGTCATTTATTATGTACTACCCTAGTAGAGCAGAGTTTTATTTAAAGCATTATAAACGTATATGTTATTGCACGTCCTAAATTTCCTGAAAGCGGCAACGTCTGTTAAATGTCAGTTATTATTTGTACTAATCATTTGACCATTATTCTTTGTTTGGGATTAGGTATTTGTCAGAAAAATGATTTGAATTACAGACAGCTGAGTTATCGAGGTGTAAAGGGGATTTTTACTGTGGTTTTTAAGCTAAAATGTAGTTTTTTATATGTTGTTTCCGTGGGTGTGAATCACAAAGAGGTGGTCAGGTCTCACGATGGTCCGTCCATGACCTAAGGTAGCCTGGCGCAGCCACACTAAACCCGCCCCTATTGCATATATGCCCCGAGGCGCAGTGGTATATTAGTATCGCAACGCGAGGCTAGACCTAAGGGGTCATGAAGTGAATGTTGTAAGTGTTTATTTTTTTATGTTTTAGCCTAAGATTAAAGTAACACAGAGAGAGTCCTAAAAGCACATCGAAGATGAAATGTAATGTAATGTAATCATTTATGACAAGCTGTAATCTTAAATGTCTGTAAACCATTTTGGGGAAAGTCCTACTGTAATGCTGCTGTTTCTGATGTCTTGAATGTACCGTCCAGCTGAGGATCAAGGGGGGTGGTAAGAATTATGATTCCATATTTTAGTATGACAGTCTTTTGGACGGTCATAAGGGGGGTTATGATGAATCTGGAATTCATAATTCTATAAGTAATGTGTGCTACTGTGCTCATCTTGACTTTCATTTGGAGGTGTCTGTAGGGTGTGTGTGACTGTCTTCCACTACAGGCTCCCACACCCGGTCCCATGTGGTGAGGGCCTGGCCATTTGCTATGTGCCTTCCTGTGGCTATTTGTAGGACAAAGGAGTTTGTTGACATGAAGGAACAGACTGATTGATCAAAGGACTTGTCACTAAAATGTATGCATATTTCTGTTGACACCCTACACTCATGTAAACTGCTTAAAAGGTTGACCAAGATGGGACTCTTTGTCAGTCGGGCGCGAGCCTTGTGGATGCACGTCAGGCCATCTCTGGCTGGCGTGAGCTTTAACCTGTATGCATTGCTGCGCTGTGTACTTGTGAAATAAACAACATCATCTCGGATCTGCTTCTGCTGTCTGCCGTGTGTCACAACTTTTCTCCGGGGCTCTCATGGTTCAGATACATCACTACATTACCAATTCTCATATCTACACGTTCACGTTGTTAAATCTCTCCTCACAAGACCCCACTATCTTCCCGTTAGTGCCGTTTACCACCACTGCTGCTATCACAGCTGTGATGATGAAACAGCCTTGTAGCTCTGCTATTTTTTTCTTTTTGAATCCTGAAAAGTAATAGTTTTGGACATTTGGACATTTCCACCTGAAAGAGAAAATATTGACTTGTCAGTATTCGGTTTGACATTTATAAAAAACAATAGCCGATCTACAAGCCCATGCGTCGCAACGCGTTATGAGAAAATAGAACTGCTATGTTTGCTGCTTTTGTGCGACACTTTTATACTCTTATATTATAAATATATATAGTACCACCATATTATGCTAATGCTGCTCCGCCCATCCCCTTTAACTAGCGGTACGTGATTGTTTTAAGCATCAGTCAACAATTATTCTGCGCCTCAGTAGACGTTTGAATGAAAACTCACTTACCCAAATGGCTCCCAAAGCCTCCAATCTGAAACATGCCCTGGAGATGGAGATGGAGATGGAGATGGTACTGTATCTGTTAGCTATCACTCTGTCTGCCACCCACCAGCTCATGTGTTTACACCCCTCCTCTAATAGGAAACACATCTCCCTCGTGTGTTTATCTTTTCTGGAGAGCGCGTGTGTTTGTTTGGAGAGAACCCGACAGATACTGTAATGCTGTTGTTCCATCTCGGGGCACACTGTGCCGTACGTGCTGTTGTCGATTAAATAATCTTCCAAAGATGAAGGACTGAACAAGTTCTTCAGGGTGAAGTATTGAGAATTTATTAAGAAGATTCAGCAGAGAAACAACATACAGAGAGTGAGGAACAGGCCTCCTTGCCTGTTCCAGCAGCCCCTCCGGGCGCAAGCCTCCCCAACCCCATTCTCAGACAGTTCTTATAGTCTTGTCTTAACAGAGATGCTATACTAAATGGTCATATAAGGGTCTGTGCTAAAGATAAGGGCGACACACAAATAGTTACATAAGTACACATTCGCTGACATAGTGATAGTAAGCATGGAGAAGTCCGGTCAGCTGTTAGATTGACAGCTGCAGTTTGAGCACATTGATGAGAATGCTTCAATTTGACTGAATGGAAGGCAGAGAAATACACAATAATGCATACTATTTGGCAGTCTATTTGGCATACTAAAGCAGCCATTACAGTGCAGATGCCAGTGGTGAGATGCAACAGATTACTTTAAGTACCATTTTGAGGTACTTTTACCGTGCACGAGTATCTCAGTTTTTAATACTTTTAATTTGAATACTCTAATGTGCTATTAGATCTCCTGTTTTCTAAAAGGTTTGAGAAATGTGGGTACTTTTACTTTTGTTCTTTAACAGTTTCTAGTGCCGCTAATTGTTTGATCCAGTGTTCCGCCGCTGCATAATACGCTATTCCCGCTATTTGTTTAATGCGTTTAATTCTCTGTTTTAAAATAATTAAAAATAAACAGCGCATTTATCCGGGACCTGATGACGAGGCCGGAAATCAAGTCATCATCTGGGCTGCTAGGGCTTCTGGGAAATTGAGCCCAATGCAAGTGGACGGGGGGTTTGTTTGGACTACAACTTGCTCTGCACTTTGGTTTCGTTTCGCATTGTCATGGCCGCTGGTGCATCTGATCATAACAAGACGAACGACCATTTTTTACCGGATTTTCGTGGTTGAAAGCTGCAAATACTTCAGCGTATGCTCCAAAGGTAATAAAACAATGTCGGCAGCGTTGGATATTTGATTAAAAGGTGGGTTCCGCGGGGTATGGCTTCAAAGTGTTAAGTATATTATACCAATAATGATACCAATTTACTTTTACTCAAATAACATTTTGTATACAGGCCTTTTACTTTAAATTGTGGTATTGCTACTTTTACGTGAGCATTTTTGTACTTCTTCCCACGATGTTGGGGATACTGTACGTACGAACACAACCCAATTCCAAGTCGATGTTGACTGCATTCCAACTCCCACCAGGAAATATAAAGATGAAAACATTATCAAATGTGATTTTCAAACATCTAAAGGTTTATGCCATGATGGAATTACAACAAAGATTCTTCACGGCCCATTTGCTTCACTGCCTTTTAGAGACGCATGATTGAACTAGTCGGGGCTGCATGCTTTGTAAGCACCCAATCGATAGAGAAACGCTGACAAATTAACTGACTGACACTGTGGGATCAACAAAGCAGCCAGGTGAACATGAATGAACGACAGAAAAGCCACAGCGACAACACTAGAGGAAGCGACCAACCATGATCTGGCACCACCCAAATTTAGAACCGACATGGGAAAACTCTCATTCTACTACTCTGACACCATCCATTAACCACCCTGTATTGTTGACAGGAGCCCCCCAGGGCTTTATTCTAGTGATTTTTCAGTTTTCGGCCTATAATAAATATTTTCACTGAAAATGGCTATTCTACTGGACACAAGCTCTCAACGTATCACAACGTGCCGTTAAGCTGGCAGAGCCTTCGTTAAAACATCCGGGACAACGAGCCACACGTCCCAGACTGTTCTCCTTTCTGGCTCCCGCAAACTGTGGAACAAACTCTGCATTGCAGTTAGAACTGCATGACTGACTCCCAATCTTCCGTCGTAATCCGAAGACGCACCTATTCAGAGTAGACTCCACCCGTAGCACTTGACGTAGCACTTGCCCTAGCCTCGATGACTTTGCAGGTGTATGCAAAGGCTAAAATGTAATTTAAATAGCATGTTATGTAGAGACATGCCAGGTACAGTACCTTGGATTCTACTGTTAGACTAATGACAGATTCTTGATTTCCCTATACCTATGATCCTATATTACTATTTGATGTATTACCTTGTGTTGTCATTCCTTACTGTAAATCACTCTGGATTAAAAGGCTAAAAGCCTAAATTGTAAATTGAGTGGTCAAAGGATGTGTAACACTGGTTTCTTTCAAAATTGCCCTGCAGAAACATCTATCAGGAGACTTTCAACCACTTTCACTTTCAAAAATAGTGAAAAGTATGTTATTTATTATTTTATTATCTACAAACACGTGTTTGTATTTTTGACACTTTTTGTTAATTTGCGGAAAAGCATACAAATAAATATGGACACTTATTTCCACCACTAGGACTGCCTGTGACTATTACAATTCTTAAGTTGACCATTCATTCTTATACGAATAACGATTTAATTGTGTTTTTGGCATTGAACACACAAATACACATGTTATTATCATTTGGGTGTTGATGGGCTGTCTTGGTTGATACACCTTTTCAACATTGCATGGAAGTCTGGGGCAGTGCCGAGGAGGATCAGAGGGTGTGTGCCAATTACAGAGGTATCACATTATTCAGCCTCCCTGGGAAAGTTTACGCCAAGGTGCTGGAAAGGAGGGTCCGGCCGATAGTCGAACCTTAGATTCAGGAGGAGCAATGTGGATTCCGTCCTGGCCGTGGAACAACTGACCAGGAGTATGCATATCCGGTCTACATGTATTTTGTAGATTTGGAGAAGGCATATGACGTTCTGTGGGAGCTGCTGCGGGAGTATGGGCTGTTGAGGGCCATCCAATCTCTGTACACCCAAAGCGAGAGCTGTGTCCGTGTGCAAGGGTTGCATCACTGCTTTTTGCAGATGATGTGGTCCTGATGGCACCATCGGTCCAGGACCTTCAACCCTCACTGGACCAGTTCGCAGCCGAGTGTATGGCGGCTGGGATGAGGCTCAGCACTCCAAATCTGAGGCCATGGTTCTCAGCAGGAAACTGGTGGATTGTGCAGTCCGGGTAGGGAATGAGGCATTACCCCAGGTGAAGGAGTTCAAGTATCTCAGGGTCTTGTTCACGAGCGAGGGGAGGACGGAGAAGGAGATCAGCCTGAGAATCGGAGTTGAGCCAGAAGGCAAAGCTTTCTGTCTACTGAGCAATCTTTGTTTCTATTCTCACCTATGGTCATGAAGTGTGGGTCATGACCGAAAGAATAAGGTCACGAATACAAGCGGCCGAAATGAGTTTTCTCCGACGGGTGGCTGGCATCTCCCTTAGAGATAGGGTGAGAAGTTCAGTCACACGAGAGAGACTCGGGGTAGAGTCACTGCTTCTTCGCCTGGAAAGGAGCCAGCTTAGGTGGTTCGGGCATCTGGTTAGGAGGCGTCTCCCTAGGGAGGTCCTTGAGGCACGTCCCACTGGGAGGAGACCCCGGGGCAGACCAAGGCGCAGTTGGAGGAAACACATCGACTCACTGGCCTTGGAACGTCTCGGGATCCCCCAGGAGGAAGTCACTAATGTTTCTCCGGAGAGAGAAGTCTGGAACACTCTGGTGGAGCTGTTGCCCCCACGACCCGACTACGGATAAGCTGTTGAAGATGGATGGATGGATGGATTATCATTTGGCCATAATTTTATACAAAAAGTAAAAACTAGCTGAAATAGCTTACCTTTTGACTCGTAAGTTTGTAGATCAGCTACTTCTGTTAAATGTATGATCATTTTTCAATGTGGAAATGATTATGATGCAAATAATTGCGATGAGGCGATTACCTAACAATTGTGACAGGATGTGTTTATGGCTTTTTGCCTTTATTGATAGTTATTAGTGAAGACAGACAGGAAAGAGGGAGAGAGAGAAGGGGAGAGACACGCAGCAAAGCTCGTCATGAACGGGACTCGAAGGCCAGAGCCTATATGAATATGTGGCATGTATGTGGCATGCGCCTGGACCACTAGGCTAGCGGGCGCCCCTGTGACAGGGCCTATCTATCCACCACTGGTCATGATGAGAATGATAATGTATAGCAGTATAACTGCTAGGGGGATTATTGGACTGGTAAATGAGCCAAGCACCTGCCAGCCTGGTGATATGTAACTGTCACTGCTTCAAAGACACTGCCAGCCCGTTTCTTGACAGGTAATGATGACTACACCAGCAGGCAGAGAACCCACTGGTGGGAAAAGTAACTAAGTACATTTACTCAAGTACTGTAGAACGACTTCACCCATTTTCAACCTATACGTGTACCTTCATAATCTGTCCACTCCTCACTAATGCTCATTATATTTATGGTGCCATTCTTTTCTGCTCGGTCTAGAGGGCTGTGGGTAGTTCAAGTGGCTTGAAAAGCCAGCCTGTCAACAATCAGCCAGAGCAGTAGTGGCGATGTAGTGGTGACTTTTTCATCATTGGCTAGCCTCACTACTACGCCAAGCCTATAGCCAATGAGAGACTTGCCCATAATACCCATACTCTGAACGACTGTGTTGAGCCAATGGCTCAAGGGGCCAGTGAGGCTATTCAACGTTGAAGCTCTGGGCCCTAGTGGTAGGAGGAGGGACTACAGGCGGACCCGTGGATTCATGACCGGGAAACCCCGTGCAGCTGGGCTTTAACATTGAGCGCTCGGTTGCACTTCCGCATTTGACCACCAAAATGTGGTGGTCAAATGCGGAAGTAGACGTTCTGAGACGGTACTTCCGGCAGTCTTCCGGGTGCTTCAAAACGCCACTGAGCAACTTCCACTGACATGAATAGCTGGGGGGGGCGGAGCTTCGCACCAGTTCAGTCTCTATCCTTTTATATACTCTATGCAATGGCTCTGTGTTGCGTCCTCTCAAGCTATGGCATCATCACCAGCTGCTCGTCTTTGCTACTCATAAACATGCATGGAACCAAATGGATCTGTAACTTGCTGCTGGAGGGATGTGTTGTTGTGTTGTGTGTGTGTGTTCTAACTCAGTGGTTCCCGACCGTCGGTACGCGGAGCGGTGCCATATGAGTATGTCCATTTTTCAATGCTTTATACTTCTACTCCCTCATTGTACTATTTGAGTTACTATACAAGTTACTTATGTATTATTACGACAGAAACCACTTACTGTAAGTCCTATTATTTTACAGTTGGATCTACTATGTGACTCCTTGTGTGCTTGAATATTTGCTATTTAAAAAATAAAAAATAAACATGTTATCACTTTTAATTTGGTACTTTATGTATATTTTAGTGCCAATACTTTTACTGGAATCAGATGCAGGACTTGTCTTACTTGTATCAGAGAGTATTTCTACATTGGCACTATTATAAATGTATTGGTATTTTTATATTTATAGCCTAAATAAAATAAAATACTTAGTACTTCTTCCATCACTGCAGAAAACCACACCGACTACTCATTTAAGTTTCATTTAAATATAAAAAAAAAATATATATATATATAGCAGATCGTCAAGCTCAAAACGTGCTCCGAGCGTGCATGTGCTACGTTTAATGCTTCTGTGTGACGCTGTAGTAGGGTGTTAATTTACAAGAAAAACACACAAAAAGTTAGAACTTGGAGATAAGAGGCTTCTGCCTGATGGCAACGTTATATAAAACAAAGAATTTCAAATGGACAAACAATATAAAATAGTACAAATGGCTCATCTGCAAGCTTGTAGATGGGCCACATATGAAAAAGTAGGGGAATATATAAAGAGATGAAATACGGAGATTACAAGCTTCATATACAGTGCGTACAGATGGCTGGACATGTACGTACAGTAGGCTATATAGAGTACGTTCAGCCATGCATGAGCGCTGCATGGCATCCACCCAGCCGCCACTACTTATCTGTGTTTGTTTACCAAAGTGTGACGTACAGTACAGTGGAAGGACCGTCTCCGTCTCCATCCCGCCAAACAGATGTGTACTCCTCTGTGTGTGTGTGTGTGTGTGTGTGTGTGTGTGTGTGTGTGTGTGTGTGTGTGTGTGTGTGTGTGTGTGTGTGTGTGTGTTAAACAATGCCATAAGGACATGCTGGGGCGGTTGTGGTGGAGGCTCAGCTGGGGAGACACAATGTATATCTGTGCCATGAAACACCTGGGGCATTGCGCACACACACACACACACACACACACACACACACACACACACACACACACACACACACACACACACACACACACACACTACTGTTCTGCAGGGAGCTTCTGTTAAAAGCTTCTTTTAATCTCTTGATGTTTAGATTGTGTGACAGTTGTATGCCCAGCGTTCTGGAATCGTACAGATTCTTCTTTCTTTTCATGCTTTCTTTCTTTCTTTCTTCCTTTTTTTCCATCTTCGTGAACTTTCCCGCAGAGCAGATAGTTTCAATCAGCCAAAACGTTGGAAGTGAAAAGGTCGTCCGTGCTGCAAATTGCAATTCATATACGGCCGCATTCAGTAGCTATACGCATCAAAGACACGGCTGGGCGAGACGAGACGCAATGCGCTGCGCTGCGGCCGGCGGCAGAATGAAATGCTCGTGGCGCTGCAGGCCTTGATGATAGCGCATTCCAGCTGACCAAAGGGATTCCTTTGATGTCCCAGCTGCTGGCTGCCGTGGAAGACGTGCAGACAGTCTCTGACGTTCTACCTGTATACAGACTCATGTATACCTTACCTACACCTAATATTTAACTTGCTTCACTTACTAAGCATAAACCTTTTCAAAAAAGAGCAGATCTACGATACAAGTAGTGACCTTGACCTTGGACCTTTGCAATTCTTTAATATTTTCTGAATTGGTTTGTGTAAAGTCTGTATGCCAAATATATTAATTTATTAATGATGCACCATCCCAGTTGGAGCCACTAGAGGCGAATTGGTACACAAATCCTACAATGGTCTCCTAAGTGGGCGCCATCTGACTGCAGATCTCGCAAACTTCTGCATTTACTGGTGCTGGAACCTGTCAGTGTGTTGTTGGGACAGAGAAAGGTTGATAGGCCTTTTTTAGTATGTGGTTTGTGACGATGGGGTCCAATACCTAGTTCAGTGACCATGGGGCTAAAGAATGGTTCAGAAGCTGTGTTCATGTTCACTCCATTGGAATTAATAGACTCCAAGAAACATAATCGATAATCGATTTTAACACAAAATAATAACCAATATTTAAGGAAAAGTTTTTCCAAAATATATTTTTTAATATTTAAAATGGCAATTGTAAAAATAGTTCAAGATTATTTAGAAATGTATATACATTTTTTATTATATCATTAATGATTATTCGATTAATGGAAAAAGTAATGGCTAGAATAATGGCTGTGAAGATAATAGCTATAGTTTTAGCCTGGAATGCATGCATGCATGCATGCAGAAGAGAGAGAGAGAGAGGGAGCGAGAGAGAGGTAGAGGGGGACAGTCATGTTATGTTATATGGGCTGGCTGTTCTGAGCAGAGCAGCTCTATTTAAAGACTAGCAGCATCTGCTCTGCTCCGAGTCCATACTACCGTGTTTTCATCTGGTCGGTTCTCCTGCACCCCACACACACACACACACACACACACACACACACACACACACACACACACACACACACACACACACACACACACACACACACACACACACACACACACACACACACACACGTTGGTGTACTTGTGAGGACATCGGGCAATTTTATAAATGCCTTTTTCCCCCCTTTTTTAAGCTTGTAGGGTAGACCCTAACTCTAACTCTTGTTAAAATTATGCATACCTTCAAACCCAATCCTTAAAGGGGCATGACCTCCTATAGGCTGATTTTGTATTGTTTTTCACTATGGTACACAGTGAAACACAACTGCAGCTAATCAAATTAATTATGGATGTCATTGGCCCTTGGCTCTGGAACATAATGAATGGACACCATCACCAGAGCCGGATTTACCTTGCTGAGGGCCCCCGGGCTGGAGCAAATTTGAGGGCCCCCCTTGGGGCGCGCGGCAGAGCCGCGTGTCCCGCGATTTGGCCGAGCGGCGTAGCCGCGATGCCGGAAAAAAATTGGGCTATTTTGTTTTCATTTTGGGGTACCCAGGCCCCTAAAAAGAGAGGCAGGCAGAAGCTCTCAATGGTTTAACCATAATACAACTAAATACAATAACAATACACACATTTCACTTGAATTGGATTTCACTTTACAATTTTATAATTAAAAAAAAAAAAAGAAACCCTAGCCCAACGGTAAGTCCGGCTCTGAGCATCACGCCCATAGACTCTACAGGCAGTGAATGGAACTGGAAGTTAATGCAATTGTCTGCAACCGCAGCGAAGGCGGATCTTCACTCGGTAGAACCAGCTAGAAAGCCTGAAAACATAGCCTTGCCATTCATTTTAAAATGAATGTGACCATAATTTACTAAATGCATAGCATGATGATTTAAAAAAAGATTTAACTAGCGATTGGAAACAATCAACAAAATAAAATCAAGTGTAATGTTCGCCCGAAACCTCGTTGAGTCCTATTGAGATTATGTCTTGCAAACAATAAAACTATAGAACAAACAACTCGCCCCGTTACTAACCCTGTCCCTAAACCACGTTGTCGGACTAATGTTTGAATTACGAGCAGATCCCGTTGTTTACTAGTCTGCTATGTTTTTAATCTGCTGTAACTTGAACTGGAAAACAAACTACTAAAATCATTCTAGGGTGTCATCATGCCCCTTAAAGCCTAAGGGCCCTATTTTTGTCAGTGCTAAACCCTTTAACCCGAAACATCTTTGCCTTTTTTACTATTTTGAAAAACATTTTTGAATAGTTCAAATAGCTGATCGTGTTGATGTAGATCCGCTAGTTGAATGTTTTTCAAAATAGTAAAAAAAAAAAAAAAAGGCAAAGTTTAGCACTGACGAAAATAGGGCCCTAAATGTCTAATCCTATAAACCTAATCCCAACCTCAACCTGAACCTGAACCTGAATTTGTTCCTAATTGTAAGCCTAAGGGAGCGAATAACTGATACGAAGATGCGTCTCGATTATTCCACATCAAACTTTTAATTGTGTGAGACAACCCGTTCATACAGGTTGATGATTTATTTCACACTGGAAAGAAAATCGAAAAAAATAATTACGTTGGACATTTAGCCCTCGCAAGAATAGAGGCTCACACACATACACACACACACACACACACACACACACACACACACACACACGCACACACACGCACGCACACGACACGCGCATGGCGCACACACACACACACACACACACACACACACACACACACACACACACACACACACACACACACACACACACACTGTATTTCCTGGAGTTATGACTCTAGTGCTGTCATAACTCCAGTCTTACAGGTTGAACACTGGCTGTCTGGATTGATGAGCTGTCAACACTGTCAGCCAGACACTGCAGGACCCACACACACCTAATGATAACATCAACTATACTAGAATAAAAACTTCTGCTTCTGAGCAGGTCTGAGCGCGGCTGTGTGTGTGTGTGTGTGTGTGTGTGTGTGTGTGTGTGTGTGTGTGTGTGTGTGTGTGTGTGTGTGTGTGTGTGTGTGTGTGTGTGTGTGTGTGTGTGTGTGTGTGTGTGTGTGTGTGTGTGTGTGTGTGTGTGTGTGTGTGTGTGTGTGTGTGTGTGTGTGTGTGTGTGTGTGTGTGTGTGTGTGTGTGCCAGGAGTGACATTCATCAAACTAATCGATCACCAAAATACATAAGCAAACTACGCAAAATTATTAGTTTTATTCAAAAGAGACCGTATTTGAGCTGCCTTTGTACATTTCTTCTCTTTTTTCCCTCTACACCAGACCTCTTTGCCTCCGCCTCACAATAGGAATGGTATAGATTTGAGTGGCTTGTGTGAATACTAGCTCTGAGGACCTCCTTGTGGTCCCTGACCCCTTGTGGAAGACCCCTGGTGACGGTGTACTGTGTGTGTTCCACTCCAGACCTGACTGTGTACTGCCGTATATGTATGAATGTGTGTTACAGCCATGGCAGTACTGTATACAGTATGTATGAATGTGTGTTACAGCCATTACTGTGTTTGTGTGTTGCAGCAACAGCACGTCGGGTGGCTCGTACATCAAGAAGTGCTGTAAGGGCTTCTGCATCGACATCCTGAAGAAGATCGCCAGGAACATCAAGTTCACCTACGACCTCTACCTGGTCAACAACGGCAAGCATGGCAAGAAGATCAACAACGTGTGGAACGGCATGGTGGGAGATGTAAGCAACCATTCAATATTGGACCGCCAACCACGGATTTCTTATTTCATTGCTGTCGGCCGGAAACCTCTTTAAATTAATGCCCTACTTGATCATACTACATAAAAGCACCAAAACTAGCAGATGTACAAGCTGAAAACATCTGCGACTACTATTCTATAAAAAATATAAATATCGGATCGGGAAAAATTGATATCGGCACATACTCAAAATCAAATGATCGGAATAGGATCGGGAGCAAAAAACGTGATTGGGACATCCCTAGCATATTATTTACATCCTATATTTTTTGTGCCATATACGTATATTTACATCCTATCAAAACCAACGCTTTTTTGCCATAGACATATTTTTACGTTCTATGGTATCTATAGTGGTTGAAAAATGACCATTGGGTTGCTATAGCTAGCTGTAAACAAACCGTATTGCCTGGACCAAGATGGCCACTCCGTAGAGTCCTATAAGTCGTGATCTTCGGTTGCCTCTTTCTCGGAATTGAGGCTCAGATTGAGGTGTTTGAACAGAACGTCGATAGGGGCTCATTGAAAAATCATCGGTTAAATGCTTCTGATCACTTTTCATCCTGCATCCTGTTGGCAATGAAGCGACAGCGCCGGAGTTCAATGGTGACAGTAAATGTGTTAAATGCTGTAAAAAGGAATGCTGTATATGCGTATAATGCTGTAAAAAGGAATTAAGGGGGCTTGGAAGTAGGAATGTCTGATATTGACCTTTTTTGACGAGATCCCCGTAATGTCCAACTCCTAATTAGATACCGACCAACCAATCAACCGATATATATGCGGTTGTGGAATTAACACATTATGCCTCATTTTATTGTGATGCCCCGCTGGATGCATTCATAAATGTCATGTTTTACAAATAAAAATATAGATTATCATAAATTCTGGAGAAATTTTAATGTATTAAAACCGATATTTTCCGATATTCCATTGTTATGCAAATATCGGCCGATAATATTGAACATCCCTAGTTGGAAGCAGTGCTCATTTGGTCGACTACCAAATGAGTTTCACTGATGAAACCTAAATACAAATGTAATCAAAACTAATCTATTTTTTTTAGCATGCAACAAAGCATGCAATCAGCCATCAAGGCCCTGACAAAATCATCTGTAGATTTAAGTCAACACATGACTGTAACATTTGCTGTAAAAATCAACACTGGCGGGAAGGATAGCACAGTGCATGGGGGAGTTAGCTCAGCGTGCAGAGGACCTCTTAGGCATTTTTTGTTTGATTGAATACTTTATTAGTCAGAAATGTAAACAAACAAACGTGGTACACATACACGTCCTGGGGACTTGTTTCCATTTGTGGTCTTATGTATTCAATACAAACAGCATGAAAAGATTACCCAATAACACATGAAAAGATTACCCAATAACACATGAAAAGATTACCCAATAACACATGAAAAGATTACCCAATAACACATGCATGTCATCAACACATACAAACACTATTATATTATATAAAGATTAAGATAGCCCTGGATGGAGTCTACACAAGAATGCTACGAATGGCACTAGGTGTCACATGGATGGACCGCATCAGAAATGTGGACCTCTTTGGGGACCTACCACGGGTCACGGGCAAAGTCAGAGAGAGAAGGATGAGACTGGCAGGGCACTGTGTCTGGCACCCAGAACTTGAGGAAAGTAAATTGACCCTATGGGAGCCAACCCAGGGCAAAGCCAATAGGGGAAAGAAGCGTACCACCTATTTAGACGTGCTGAGGCGCGACAGCTTGGCTGACAACACTGCAGAGCTCAAGAACATGATGTTAGATAGGAAATTGTGGAGGGCAGCGATCCAGGAATCCCGAGTTGGTGTTGGCTAGACCTCACTCTCGCAGCAACTAACTATATAAAGATTACCCAATAACACATGCATGTCATCAACACATACAAACACTATTATATTATATAAAGACTACCCAATAACACATGCATGTCATCAACACATACAAACACTATTATATTATATAAAGACTACCCAATAACGCATGCATGTCATCAACACATACACACACTATTATATTATATAAAGACTACCCAATAACACATGCATGTCATCAACACATACACACACTGTTATATTATATAAAGACTACCCAATAACACATGCATGTCATCAACACATACACACACTGTTATATTATATAAAGACTACCCAATAACACATGCATGTCATCAACATATACACACACTATTATATGTACCAAAGAGATGAGATGAGATTAGAAATAAACCACTGTTACACATCCTTATTGGTGTCTGTCTGTCTGTCTGTCTGTCTGTCTGTCTGTCTGTCTGTCTGTCTGTCTGTCTGTCTGTCTGTCTGTCTGTCTGTCTGTCTGTCTGTCTGTCTGTCTGTCTGTCTGTCTGTCTGTCTGTCTGTCTGTAGAATTGATCACAATCATTTTGGTCAGTATTGAGAGCATGGTTAATCAACATCATTAAGGCATTAATGTGGAAGCATCCTTGCCTCACACTGAACTTCAAAATGTTTTGTCTTATTAACGGCGGCTGTGTTAAACTGTCCTGAAATGTGGCGCCGCTTGTCACAACGAGACAATCCAATTAACTAGGTGTGTAAACAACAACTCCTCGGATGAGGAGAGGAGAGGAATGAATCTACTGCTACAGGGCACACACACGCAAACACATGTACACATGCACGCATGCACACGCGCACACACACACACACACACACACACACACACACACACACACACACACACACACACACACACACACACACACACACACACACACACACACAGGTATGCACGCACAGACATACAAGAATACACAAATTCACAGAGAAAGGTCTCCTTATTTTCCTTCTGTAAAGAAAACAACCACTTCACACTTAAACGAGTAGTTAAAAATGACTTGATTTCTATCAATTACTCACCATGAAGCCTTGAATTCATTTTGGTTGCATTCCCGAGCCAATAATTTGATGACCGGCGGGGACTCAAACAGTCTCCTACAAATGATTGGCTCAGGAATGTGACAAAAACAAAACAATCTCCATGAATTCAAGGCTTCATTAGGTGTGTAATTGATAGAAAATAAGTATTTTTGGGGGTGTCATTAAAATGAAGGCAATGCTTCTTTAATCTCTTCAAAACATCAATGGATTATTGTTGTCCATGTTGCAATCATAATCACCACATTTCCAAGAATGGCTGCAAAGTTGCGTGTGGATGAATAGTAGACCGGAGAGGCTTATTGCCGGTATCAGCCAGTTATCAGCCAGGTATCAGCCAGTTATCAGCCAGGTATCAGTGCGGACGTCTATCCCTGTTTCACAATGCGCTAGAGACCCCTGGGAGATGGGTTGCTGAGGTGGGTTCGCCCTGGGATCTAACACATGACCTTGTGGTCGAAAGGCACTCGCCCTTCGACCAAATAAGGTCATGGGTTCGGTCATGTGTTCTCTATGGATTGGGGCATATAGGGACACAGCCAATAAAACATATTGCTCTGCTACAGAACAGACACAACACAACAATATGTGGATATTTAACTAGAGGGCAAAGAGCATCATTGTGAAACGGAATGTTTCATCTCAATTGTCTTGTTTTCATAATGATTGGAAGCCTGAACCGTAACAGAATTGAAAATGCGATCAATCACCCAGCCTTGTCTGTCTGTCTGTCTGTCTGTCTGTCTGTCTGTCTGTCTGTCTGTCTGTCTGTCTTTTGTTTGTTTATCTATTCATGGTAAATGGTACATTAATTGTGCAATGATTGTGCATTAACCTCTTCACACGCACATGTATACATAATAACAACACTGGAGCAGAAAGACTGCCGGCAGGCAGCGTTTTAACAACAGCATGGTTCCTCTGTCTCTGCCTTGATTCATGACTCCTCCCCAAAGAGTCCTCTTGGGGGAAATCACTTAAATTAAATTATTAAATTAGACAGAAACAATTACAGTTATCCGTGTCAGTGAGCCGCGCGGCAAGTAGATTATTCAGGTCTGGTTTGAGTACTCTATTTCATTCACACTTCGTTTAGTTTCCCATGTAAGCGCATAGTGTTGAAGTCGTTTAGAGATATAAAAGTGTAAAATAAAAGGAGACACAGTGAAATCAAATA
>NC_136809.1:38665080-38680080 GCF_951216825.1 Electrona antarctica
CACACACACACACACACACACACACCAATGTTAAATTAACTCTGAAGAGTAGTCCAAATGGGAACAAATGGTCTTAATGTATGGTTCTCAACATAATATACTGCATTGTATATTGCTGCTGGCGTTGGGCAGAACCCTTGTATCTCCATGTTTCACATTTTGCTCAAATCGTCAAGCTTGTGGATCTGCCACTTTTGATGCTTTTGTGTGACCCTGTGGTATAAACTTCTAAATATCTGAAACGCTTTACTTTATTCTTTCCTGCCTTGATCTCCTACTATGCAAAGAAATAGTAATAGTTTATTGATTACTCTCCACACAGTAATGGAATCTTTAAATTTTCATTTCAAAGTAATTCAATTGTCAAATGTGCAGATACACTTGTAGATACTGTACGTTAATTGTTTGTTTACTGTTGAGTGAGAACCCCCATATCATTTGGGGGTCCCAACCCACAGGTTGAGAACCACTGGATTAGACCACTCTGGTTGTCAGCCTCGAGCCCGGGGAGCAGCAGGGGGTCCAAATAGACCCTTATGCATGGGTCTGTAACTCTCAGAGTTAAATTAACCAGGAGAAGTCTAAAGTGTTCCTTTCTGTTTTCTGTTATTGTGGGGAAAGCTTTTAGCTGATAATAGCTGATCTACAAGGTCACAACGCATTGCGTAGCAACACGTTGTGACCTTGTCGATCGGCTACTTTCAGAGGAAGCTTTCCCCACAATACGGATGCTGGGCGTTTAAGTGGTTGAAGTATTAAAACCAAAACTCCAATTGGCACATTTAATCTCCAGAGTTAGGGAAACCAAAAAGCCTCTTATTAAATCGGCTGTGTGTTGCCATGATGGTAAACCTCTGTCTGCACAGATCATCAGCCAGGGAGCACAGTGTTTGCCGACATGCACTGGCTCTGCTATCATGGTGCAGCCAATTTAATGAAGGCTTTTTAGTTCAGTAAAAGGAGATTGAGTGCTTTGTTATTTTTTTCACTCTCTTTTTTAGTAGTAGTTTAATCACTTACTTTCTTTCTCACAGGAATAAAAAAAAAAATACGGCGCCATTAGCAGTTTTTGCCTTGCTGTGGTTAATGTACACCGTTCGGTTGGAGTGCTGTGGTTAATGTACACCGTTCGGTTGGAGTGCTGTGGTTAATGTACACCGTTCGGTTGGAGTGCTGTGGTTAATGTACACCGTTCGGTTGGAGTGCGGTTCATCATTAGGATGGACTTGGAAAGGAGCCAGCTAGGGTCACGGTGGCACAGTCGGTAGTGCTGTCGCCTCACAGCTAGAAGGTCCTGGGTTAAATTAGATAATTGATAGGTGAAAAAAATGGGTTAAAAATTAAAGAATTGGAAAGGAGCCAGCTTAAAGGGGAATTTCTCCCTAACCCTTTTTTACAAAAGTAAGTTGATAATTATGTATATTGACAAAAAATAAATAAATAAATAAAGATATAGGGGAGCTGAAGCTGGAGCTGCTCCTGGAGGGGTCTAACGTGTTGCTGTCACATCATCTAAAACAAAAAACAATTGCGCGATTGAATAGGAGTTCTAGCGTTAGACCCCTCCAGCAGCAGCTCCAGCTCCAGCTGCAGCTTCAGCTCCCCTATATCTTTATTTATTTTTTAATCATTTATTTTGGTCAATATACATAATTATCAACTTACTTTTGTAAAAAAAGGGTTAGGGAGAAATTCCCCTTTAAAGTGGTCCGGGCATCTAGTACGGATGCCTCCTGAGTGTCTCCCGACTAGGGAGGTCCTTGGTGCACTTGGCCCCACTGAGAAGAGATCTCCTGGCAGACCAAAGTGGTATTATATTTCCACAAAGGCCTTGGAATGCCTTGGTATTGCCCAGGAGGAAGCGGTTATAGATGGATGGATGGGTCTGGTGATGCAACCTGATCTTACACCTGTGCTGTCAAGGGGATCATGGCTGGGGACAGATTTCAACCATTACGGAAATATTTGACATTTCGGGGGTACCCTCTAGTCTGCTTCAGGCAGTGCGCCTTATTAGCGGAGTGAGCGTGGGAGGTGACAATTTCTGTTGACCGCTGGAAACACAACCTAAACACAGTAACAGCCGCGTTTAGCAAATTGTTTGATGGGAACTGTTGTACATTTCTAACGTGTTGTGGAGAATACATGGTCAAACTCATGGATTGGAGTGGAGCTGAATTATTTGTGCGTGCGCGTCATACATTGTCTCTTTAACTCTCATGTTTAGCTCCACGCGGCTTGTTGAACAGCCTAGATACAGCCGTAATATTACGGCTTGAGAGTGAGACTATGTTGGCTGATGCATGATCTATTTTTTTAGCCGCTCTGTTGGAATTGTGTGGGCAAGTTAGCCTGGGTTATTCAGGGACTGCTGCAGCTACACTGCAAAAATACTGAACATTTACCTCTGAGCATGTGGAAATGGACCCATCACTGTCCTTCTGTGTATCCTGTAAGGCTAAAGGGCTGTCCACACCGAGCATGATAACTGCTACTATAAATACATTAGAGTGGATAGATAGTAGATTCCACACCACAACTATGACACCAACTCGGAACTACTGAATCTCTGCCCTCCACACTCTCCTATTTAACATCAGGATCTTGACCACTATAGTGCTGTTAGCTAAACTGTCATGCCGCAGTGCATCTATGTAGGTGGTGCGCGTCTTCTTGCCTATCCTGGCTTTGCCCTGGGTTGACTCCCACGTCTGTATACATTTATGATAATGTATCTCCCATTCTCATCAGGAAGCAAGGCTTGTAAAATAATATGTATAAGTTCTACGGTTACCGTGCTTGGTATGGACAGCCCTTACCGCTCAATTAGCAGCCATAACTCTGTGGGCTCCAGTTTTGTCTCATCTTTCTAAAGCCACTATTTGGGGTTTTAGGAGTGGGGAAATGGTGTTCCCCCACTAAAGTTGGTATTTTGGTTACCTGTCTAAATCCCTTAAACACCTCCGTTACCCGTTATATTATGCATAGGTGTGGTTTGGGCGTTGAAATAATTAAACCACATTGAACCAATCACCAGTCTTGGCTTTAAGAGATCCCTTTAATAGATCCCTTACCCGTCGCCCGTTAGTGCTATATTGCTTCATAGCCGCTGCCGCTGCTCCCCCCCCCCCCCCCCCCCCCCTTGTGCCTTTTTTGTGCCGTTTTTTTCTCCACACGCTCAGAGCCAAGAACACTCGTCTTTTCATTGAGTCACAACTCGCTCAAATCTTGCTCATTTTTAAAAATTCAAAAAATGCGTGTAGGCCGTCTCTACGGAACGGTATGAAGCGAAACGGTCAATAAACCCCATTTGCTGCTGGGGTGATCATGAACTGAAAGAGCAAATGGAAATGGAATCGTGCACAAATAACTTATTTGACTATACAATTATATAAACACAATGGACACAAGGAAGTGGCAGGCACTCGACTTCTGCTGATTATAGGAAAATTACAAAGAGAATAAGGAGAGATGAGGCAGCCTGTCTGTGCCTGCAGGCATATCCATTGAGGCACGTGCGGCGTGCCTACCGAACGGGTGCTTTTAAACTCCGCTATCGACTTCCCAAATGTATGTGACCAAAATAGCAATTTAGGGGAAAGCGTGCCAACACGATGACCACACCTCTAGGCGCAAATACCGCTGTCGGCAAAAAAGATAGCGGGTGACGCGGGACGAAAATAGCATTAAGGGACAGAGAAAGCTCCTATATTCGTAATGTTCGGGCAGCGGCTGAATTGCGGGCCGCGCTGCGGGTAAAGGCTGCGACAAAATTGGAGCCCAGAGTCTCTGAAATGCTGCTGAAGGTGTGCTGAAGTGTCCACCACTGACATTCCTGAAGGACCAATCCGTGGAATGTGAAAACTACACAGTGAAGAGTGTTCATTTCACAAACTAAATTAGGATTTTGTACACAGACAGTGTACAAGCCTTGCTCCCTGATGACAAAAGGGGTTCAGAACAATGTTTACAGACTTATGGCCATTTGAAGTGTTATAAAAGGCCCCACATGTGTTCAATTTAGTATTTTTGTCTGGCTATTGTCATAGCAGACCCCTAAACAGTCTGGATGTTACGTCTGTCCACCCACCCTCGGCCTCTAGCCAATTTTAATATAGGATCACAAAGTATAATTGGCAGAAAGGGTGAGAGACAGAGAGAGAGAGAGAGAGAGAGAGAGAGAGAGAGAGGGAGAGAGGGAGAGAGAGAGAGAGAGAGAGAGAGAGAGAGAGAGAGAGAGAGAGAGAGAGAGAGAGAGAGAGAGAGAGAAAGCCATATAGGGCAGGAGCCTATCTCCTGTTTCTGTAGCGTGAGGCGGCTTGATGTACAAGTACACCCCCTGGACATGGCGCTAGTATGTTACCCCCTATCCAACCCTTGATGCCAAGCAGCGATGCATTGGGTCCCATTTTCAGAGTCTTTGGTATGACCCGACCGGGGAGCGAACCCTGACCTTCGAGTTTTAGGGCGGACACGCTAACCACAAGGTCACTGAGTTGGTCAAGCTGAAAACAGTGCTGAGATGTATGCGGCTGCTGTCCATGGCCCTGAAGTACTGCTATAGTGTCCATGACCCTGAAGTAACAGTAGCTGCTGCCCATGGTTCTCAAATAACTGTGGCTGCTGTCCATGGTCCTGAAGTAATTGTAGCTGCTGTCCATGGTCCTGAAGTAATTGTAGCTGCTGTCCATGGTTCTGAAATAAATGTGGCTGCTGTCCATGGTCCTGAAGTAATTGTAGCTGCTGTCCATGGTTCTGAAATAACTGTAGCTGCTGTCCATGGTTCTGAAATAACGGTGGCTGCTGTCCATGGTTCTGAATTAACTGCGAGCTTATACGTCTATGTTTACAATTTTTTTTAAATGTCGAAAATGTTTGGAAACTAAATGAGTTGAAAAACCAGCAAAAAACAAAACAAAGAAAGGCACCAAACAGAGAGTGCTGTGTGTCTCCCTGCTGTACAGGAAGCACTAATGTGTCTCCCTGCTGTACAGGAAGCACTAATGTGTCTCCCTGCTGTACAGGAAGCACTAATGTGTCTCCCTGCTGTACGGGAAGCACTAATGTGTCTCCCTGCTGTACGGGAAGCACTAATGTGTCTCCCTGCTGTACGGGAAGCACTAATGTGTCTCCCTGCTGTACAGGAAGCACTAATGTGTCTCCCTGCTGTACAGGAAGCACTAATGTGTCTCCCTGCTGTACAGGAAGCACTAATGTGTCTCCCTGCTGTACAGGAAGCGCTAAACAGAGAGTGTTGTGTGTCTTCTTGCTGTACAGGAAGCACTAAACAGAGAGTGTTGTGTGTCTCCCTGCTGTACAGGAAGCACTAAACAGAGAGTGTTGTGTGTCTTCCTGCTGTACAGGAAGCACTAAACAGAGAGTGTTGTGTGTCTTCCTGCTGTACAGGAAGCTGGATGCGTTCATCTACGACGCGGCGGTGCTCAACTACATGGCGGGACGAGACGACGGCTGCAAGCTGGTGACCATCGGCAGCGGATACATCTTCGCCACCACCGGCTACGGCATCGCGCTGCAGAAAGGATCCTACTGGAAACGCCACGTGGACCTGGCCATACTGGGCATTATAGGGGACGGTGAGACCTGTTCTGACATTCCATATGTTGATCTGACCTCATCAAACCCTGTACACTCAAGATATATACTTCATATATGGCCAGTACAGAATTAATTCCTGTTGATCTGACCCCCCCCCCCCCCCCCCCCCCCCTCTTAATCCAGAGCGATTTACAGTAAGCAAGAACAACACATGGAAATACATCAAATACATAAAAAAATACATAGGGCAGGAGCCTATCTCCTGTTTCTGTAGCTTGAGGCAGCGTGTGGGGCGGCAGTGGCTCAGGAGTAGAGTTGCCACAATATGCAGGTTGGTGCCTTGCATGGTTTCCTCTGCCATCAATGTATGAATGTCTGTGTGAACACACACATACAATAATAACAGTCAATGTTCTTTGATACACTGTGGTGGAACTTCAGTAATAATAACTAAAGTGTACAGCAGTAGCATAGTCAACAAAGGAGTCACATGGGCACAGTTCTAAGTGCCGTGCGTGCGTGCGTCTGTGCATGCGTGCGTGTCGCGCATTGCCTTGGGACTTCAAACTTCACTGGTTCACCCCTCCCCCTCTTTAGTCTCTCTCTCTCTGTAGTCTGTTTCTCTCTCTCTCTCTCTCTCTCTCTCTCTCTCTCTCTCTATCACACGCCACTCTTAACACACCATTTCATCATCATTAGTGTGTGTGCGCGTGCGCGTGTGCGTGTGCGTGTGCGTGTGTATGTTATGCTTCAGATTGTGTATAATAGCCTGTGAATGTGTGAATGGAAAAAAGACGAGTGCACACACACACACACACGCACGCACACACACACACACACACACACACACACACACACACACACACACACACACACACACAGACACACACACACACACACACACACACACACACACACACACACAGGGAGGCCCGTGTGTAATAATTCCTCCTCCCATCTCTATCACTCCATCACTATCAATTCACCCCGCTCTCCTCCTCCTCTACCCCTGTCTCTCTTCCATTACCATTTATTTACCACTTCACCTCTCTCGCCCCATTCCATCTCTTCTCCATCCTGCCCAGGATCGACACCTCTCTCGCCCTCTCTCTCCCTCTCTGTTAAGTCCGACCGAAAAGCTCTATACACGTTGCGGACCCACTGTGTTGTGCGCTTGTAAAGGTTGGCTATGTTTGGCTTTATCAGCCTTTATTTATTTATTACGAAATTATAGCCTTGACCCCTTCCTCCCTCCCTATCCTTCCCTGTTCTTCCTTCCTCCCCATCCTTGCTATCCTTCCATTAATATTCCATCACTCCTAACCTTGCATTCTTCCCAATCCCATGCTATTTTTTCCATCTCTCCATCCCTAACCTATTCGTCGATTTATTTCCCCCCCGTCTCCCTCCCTCCTTCCTTAACCCTCTATTTTTATCTCCATGGCCAAAGGCATTCTCCCCCATGCATGTCTGTCTGTCTTTATGTCTGTCTGCACACACAGGCTTGCAAACTACTCGCCTATATGTATCATTTTTCAAATTTGGTCCAGAGACAACTATGTCATCTTTTGTCAAATAATAACCTTTCAGACCCATCCTCCCCCCAGGCTATAGGATGCTATGGCTGTGTGGAGTGGTACTATAGCAGACATCACAGACATCCACACAGCAACGCCACTGTGTTGCTTTCTGTGGTTTCCACAGAAGTACTTTTCACGAGCGGAGGGACGCTTTGCATATTGTTGTTGTCGGGCAGAAACCTCTTATCTCCCTATTCTAACTTTTCTATTCTAACGTTAACTGCAGAACACTCGTTCTTTTTTCATTTGAATCCTGAAAAGTAGCAGTTTTGGACATATGAGGTTTCCACCCAACAGCGAAGATAGCATGTCCACACGCATGCAGCAGTCACACGCATGCAGCACTCACACACATGCAGCAGTCACACACATGCAGCAGTCACACGCATGCAGCAGCCACACGCATGTAGCAGTCACACGCATGCAGCAGTCACACGCATGCAGTAGCCACACGCATGCAGCAGTCACACGCATGCAGCAGTCACACGCATGCAGCAGCCACACACATGCAGCACTCACACGCATGCAGCAGTCACACGCATGCAGCAGCCACACGCATGCAGCAGTCACACGCATGCAGCACTCACACGCATGCAGCAGTCACACGCATGCAGCAGTCACACGCATGCAGCGTTTGACACACGCAACGTTTGAACAGTTCCAACCGTTGTTCTGCTCAAATGTCCTCGATGTCATCTGCGTTATTTGCACAAAATAGTTTAGCTGAAAGAACAATAAACGAGGACTTATCATGGTTATGATAACGACTCGACATTGTGTCGTTAAATTACCGTGTTTGTTAGACACAGCCAGGAGGATCAAAAGAGCAACGGATCCTCTCCAAACGTTTAACTATTTCTTATTATTCATGGTGCTTTTGTATTGTTATTTCTTCCCTTTGTATTGTTGTATCCGACAGTACTTCTCTTATACTCTTAATATTACATTATGTTTATTTATTTGACATAATTATAAGATCTATTAAGGGTCCATTTGGTTTCCAACTTTCCATCATTTGGCCAAATCAAAATCAGACCAAATACATTAACGTGTGAAACAAAAGTAGACAATTATTCCAATAACCAGTCAGAAACTATACATGTGAGCAGAGTTTGATTGATTTGATTTCACCATAATTTGAGTCCTCTGTAAAACACATTATCATCCGTCTCTAGTTTTAAATCCATAGGAAATTTACTGAGAAGGCGAAACTGTCCGAATGAGACAGAATTAATGAGTTCTTAGAATGAGTTCTTGCACATGGGAACAATACAGTCACCATTTTGTTGAAGCTTGTGTATCTGTCTGTGAGTCTCTTTGCGACTGAATTCCCCCCACAGGATCAATAAAGGTGTATCTATTTTCTGGTTGAATCACCCCAGGCTCGGCTCCAGGATGAAATGATTTGAAAATAGCAAGGGGGAACACATATATTTTGAAATAGTAAAACAATATGCACATAAAACTTAAACTGAGGGGGTAGAATTTGCAACTGAGGGTGCCAGGCCCCCTCTGGCACCCTCATGGCGTCAGGCCCCCTCTGGCACCCCCATGGTGTCAGGCCCCCTCTGGCACCCCCATGGCGTCAGGCCCCCTCTGGCACCCCCATGGCGTCGGGCCCCCTCTGGCACCCCATGGCGTCAGGCCTCCTCTGGCACCCCCATGGCGTCAGGCCCCCTCTGGCACCCCCATGGCGTCAGGCCCCCTCTGGCACCCCCATGGCGTCAGGCCCCCTCTGGCACCCCCATGGCGTCAGGCCCCCTCTGGCACCCCCATGGCGTCAGGCCCCCTCTGGCACCCCCATGGCGTCGGGCCTCCTCTGGCACCCCCATGGCGTCAGGCCCCCTCTGGCACCCCCATGGCGTCAGGCCCCCTCTGGCACCCCCATGGCGTCAGGCCTCCTCTGGAACCCCCATGGCGTCAGGCCTCCTCTGGCACCCCCATGGCGTCAGGCCTCCTCTGGCACCCCCATGGCCTCAGGCCTCCTCTGGCACCCCCATGGCGTCAGGCCCCCTCTGGCACCCCCATGGCGTCAGGCCTCCTCGCCCAGTTCTGCAAAAACAAAGGCAAATGCCGAGATGGCTTAATGAAGCACGATGCTATAGGTCGCTGAATGAAGCACGATGCTATAGGTCGCTGAATGAAGCACGATGCTATAGGTCGCTGAATGAAGCACGATGCTATAGGTCGCTGAAGGAAGCACGATGCTATAGGTCGCTGAATGAAGCACGATGCTATAGGTCGCTGAATGAAGCACGATGCTATAGGTCGCTGAATGAAGCACGATGCTATAGGTCGCTGAATGAAGCACGATGCTATAGGTCGCTGAATGAAGCACGATGCTATAGGTCGCTGAATGAAGCACGATGCTATAGGTCGCTGAATGAAGCACGATGCTATAGGTCGCTGAATGAAGCACGATGCTATAGGTCGCTGAAGGAAGCACGATGCTATAGGTCGCTGAATGAAGCACGATGCTATAGGTCGCTGAATGAAGCACGATGCTATAGGTCGCTGAATGAAGCACGATGCTATAGGTCGCTGAATGAAGCACGATGCTATAGGTCGCTGAATGAAGCACGATGCTATAGGTCGCTGAATGAAGCACGATGCTATAGGTCGCTGAATGAAGCACGATGCTATAGGTCGCTGAATGAAGCACGATGCTATAGGTCGCTGAATGAAGCACGATGCTATAGGTCGCTGAATGAAGCACGATGCTATAGGTCGCTGAATGAAGCACGATGCTATAGGTCGCTGAATGAAGCACGATGCTATAGGTCGCTGAATGAAGCACGATGCTATAGGTCGCTGGGAAGAGAAGTGTTCCAGCGTGTCTTTACCATAGTTATGGTGTATGGCAGACAGACTCTGGCAGCTCACTAAATGCTCTGGGTAGACAGATTGTAGACCTGGCCCCTGAGACTGCATCCATTATGGCCAGTGGACACACAGAGAGAGAGAGAGCGGGAGAGAGAGACATACACATAGATAGAGAGATGGAGCCGCTTAGTTAAATGCCCATGTCTGATTAACACCAACATACTGAGCGTGCTAACATGTCCCTCACACCTATTATACCCGTGCAAGGCGTGCATGCACCACACACACACAGACACCTATTATACCCGTGCAAGGCGTGCATGCACCACACACACACAGACACCTATTATACCCGTGCAAGGCGTGCATGCACCACACACACACAGACACCTATTATACCCGTGCAAGGCGTGCATGCACCACACACACACACAGACACCTATTATACCCGTGCAAGGCGTGCATGCACCACACACACACAGACACCTATTATACCCGTGCAAGGCGTGCATGCACCACACACACACAGACACCTATTATACCCGTGCAAGGCATGCATGCACCACACACACACAGACACCTATTATACCCGTGCAAGGCGTGCATGCACCACACACACACAGACACCTATTATACCCGTGCAAGGCGTGCATGCACCACACACACACAGACACCTATTATACCCGTGCAAGGCGTGCATGCACCACACACACACAGACACCTATTATACCCGTGCAAGGCGTGCATGCAACACACACACACACACACACAGAGAGTGAGCCTCACATAGAGACGGTTGTACACCAGGGGTGCCCTAAAGGTAGATTGTGATCTACATGTATTCACACATGACATGCCCCTAAAAATATATATAATTTAAATGTAAAAATGCCGGCTGCAGTGCGTTGCACACGGAACAGAGTTGACTGAGGCTACTGCTGCTTATTATCACAACATAAAGTTATATCATGATTTCGACCTAAATGGCATATTGGCATAATATATCAACAAGGAGAGGATGATAAAAAAAAAGATTAGCCTGATGAGTCGACCGTCTTGATCCAAGGCTGTTTCAAACAATCACAATCACTCAGGCTAATCGTTTTTTACTTCATTTACACTTAGAGTGACGCATTAGGCCAACATTACCTGGGTTAGCTTTACATCTTGTGTTGAATGTTTGCATTATAATCCCTTGGTGTTTCATCAGCGCGAACGAAAATATAGGCTACAGCCTGCAGCCTGGTGATAAAAAAATAAACTCCACACATGAAATGCTACGATAAGGAAGCAAGGATTCGGCCGTGATGTCACTGCTATGCAACAAGGAAGTAGCACAGGGAAGCACAGCAGCAGAAACAGAACGCCATTATGAAGGAATCGGCAGTGATGTGACTTCACTGACGATTCCTTGGGCATGTGACGGATTTAACTTTCTCAACCGCTGTTGAGGAAAACCCCCATCTCAGCTGCTGTTTATAACATGGTGCAATGCGGGTCCACTGATTAAAAAAGGTCACCCACCCGTGTTTCATTGCGTCCCGCCCGTACCCGCACCCGTTAACTTATAAAAGTATATTTTCTGCCCGTTCCCACCCGTCAAACTCGGGTACCCACGGGGTATCCGCAGGTAGCCGACCCGTTGCAGGACTCTGACTCATACGCATGTGCACGGCTCCACCGAGCTAGGGTGGCCACTGGCAAGACCTCAAAGGAGGACACTTTTGCAGGGTGTGTGTAACCAACACAGCCCCTTGTATGTGTTTACAAAAGTGGTGGAAAAAGTACTCAAAGTTATTACTTAATTGAAAGTATCAATACTGCAATATAGAAATACTCCATTACAAGTAAAAGTCTGGAATTCAAAATGTACTTAAAAGTACCAAAAGTAGAAAGTACTCATTATGCAGAATGTCCCATTTCAAGTTTTCAAATGTTTAAAAATAATTTGAAAATAGCAGATCTACAAGCTCACAATGCGTCTGGGTCAAGAGATGTGATGGTGTTTATGAATGTGATTAGCGGTTGCCATCGAGTCCCTTAGAGCAAACTTTACACTTTCAGATGACAGAAATGACATTCTTGAGCCAGTATAGGGTTAAACGTTTTAACAACATCAAATAAATCCTCACACGAGAAGAAACAAGTTGTTTAAAAGTGTTTAAAAAGTTTCAGGTATACCCCATGATGAATTGTACCGGATACAACATGAGAGAATACAAACGCCTTTGCCTGATTTGAATGAAGGCCGTTTCCTCCTCTCTCTTTTTTTTACCATTAGAGTGCCCGGATCTTCTGTTTTTTCTCTCTTGTTTTAATAACATAGAATGTAGTCCATTATTGTAACAGTGGATAGCGATACAACCTGGTGCTCACAGGAGAGAAACAAGTGGTTAAAAGTGGCTCAACTTAAAAGTATGCAGGTACCCCCATGATTATACAGGATAAGACGTTTTGGCTAATGAAGGCTCTCACCTCGGCTCATCATGCAGTTTTTCTCCCTTACTTTAACAGCATGGAATCAGTCCTTGCGTTCATCATTACATCCTGTGGTACAACACGTTCACAGAGGAAAAGTCAGGCAGTCACATCCACTGCCAGCAGCCGCACTCAGACAGCATGTGCGGCTGGCAGGCACCTGCAGAGTCTCACATCTTTTTTTACAGACAGGCGGTACAAAAGAAAGGCAGACTTTGTCCTCCACCAGAGCCTTCATCAAACCACTTCTCTTTCAACCATGCTCTTTCTAGCTGCTGCTTCTCTCTCCCACCAGGCCGTCACTTCACAGCATCTCTGGCCAAACGGGACGCCCACAAAAGAAGTCTTTCATTCCCTCCATTATCCTCTCTGAGGATGCCTGTTGCTGTCGGGCAAGAAACTTCTTATCTCCATATTTTAACTTTTGGTGTTTTTTGGTAAATGAACGCCTTGATCACACAAAAGCATCAAATGTAAGCTCGAAACGCGGCGTGAAGGGACTTCTTTTGAACTTGTAGATATGATACTTTTGATGCCGAATTCCAAAAATTAATAGTTTTGGATATGAGGTTTCCACTTTCCACCCGACAGAGACGATATTATGCATCCCAACTGTCCCTATACTTTTTGATGCACCTTTGCGCACCTGCTCTTTTTATTTTCATTTATTAATTTACCTGTATTTATTCATTTAGTTAGTTATCAAATTATGTGTGTTTGATATTACTAGACCCTATTGTGGAATGTCAGTATAGATGCACATTTTCATGAATGTTACCAAAAGGTTTCCAAAAAAAATAATGAAATAATTGCTAGTCAAGTATGAAGAATTAGAAATAATGTTTTTATTTCATTTTGACTCCTATCCTGTCATGTTATGCAGGGACAGATTAACCTTACGAGGGCCCCTGGGCCAGTAATGTTTTTTTTGTCATCTTTTTTTAACTAAATTGAACACAATCAACGGCCAAAAAAGGGCCCCAGGAGCCCTTGTCATGGCTTGTGCCCTTGTCAGACCAGTACCGCAGGGTCCAGTTTCCCCGAAGGGCCCCTGAGAGCCAAGGGCCCCTGGGCCCCGACCCACACCGGCCCAATGGCTAATTTGGCCCTCATGTTAATTAATGCAGGTGAGATGGAGGAGCTGGAGGCGCAGTGGCTGACGGGCATCTGTCACAGCGAGAAGAACGAGGTGATGTCCAGCCAGCTGGACGTGGACAACATGGCGGGGGTGTTCTACATGCTGGCCACAGCCATGGGCCTGTCCATCCTCACCTTCATCTCTGAGCACCTGTTCTACTGGAGGCTGCGCTACTGCTTCAGCACCTGCAGCGGCAGGCCCGGCCTGCTCTTCATGATCAGCCGGGTGAGTACATGATGATAGTACTAACAGGTAAAAACGGAATAATAATAATAATAATAATCTTTATTTCAGACCCGTGGGTCCATATAAAAGAAAACAGCACATCATATAAGACAAAACAGATCCCTCAAGAGCAAAATGATCAAATAAATTATTAAACATATTGAAGCTTTTTTCTCCAATGCTCTCTGTGCCTGCATGGATGAGTATCTATAACTGCTTCTCATAGGGCTGGTTAGAGCCTCTATGATGCCGTTCTCGCCATGAGGCCGACACATACAATTGTAGCCTACATCAATCTTAAAAATGCATCACATGTAGTAGGCACACCAGCAGACACAACTGACTGCCACTATACCATCTGGGAATGTGGAGCAACAACCCCATATAGCATCATTAGAAGCCACTAGATGTGATTATTGATCACATCTTCAAAAGGGAGTAGGGAGAAGTAAAAAGGTATATACCTCCTTCTTATATAATATTCATAATCCATTTAAACAATTACAAATACTGTATAACTGTATATGATATAAATCCTATGATATGTGTATACAGATACTCCTGTATACATATCTTAATATATCCTGTGACGACGACACACCAGTGATGCAACAAGAACTCAACATGTTTTACTTAAGCAAAAGTAACATTATGTATTTGCATCTGTGACGTCGTAATGTGGTTCAAATATTTGCTATTGTTTTTTATTTTAGTATTGTGTTTTACACGCGAGTGATCAGGGCGTCCTTAAAGAGGCTCAATGGGCTTCTCTGAATAAATATAAAAGGGAAAAGAACGTAAGTTAACTAAAAGTTTACTAAAGTTTTAAAATAATTCTAGTGGAGTAAAAGTACAATATTTGCCTCTGAGATGTAGTGGAGTAGAAGTAAAATAATCAGAAATTGGAACTATACGCCAGTAAAGTAAAAGTACCTCAAAATTGTGCTTATATAATAACATCAGAATTCGGTAAGAATAAACCGCTAGTCCGGAATTCTCCTTTAATGTGAACATTTCAGCAATATGTTGTAATGGATGCATCCTTATCAGTAGTCATGAGGGGATCATTATGGCTAGGTGAAATCTGCGGGTGGCAGAATACATTATTTTCACTCTATAGGCACAATAGTTCCTATTGTTGCATCCCAAAAGCTCTGAAGACATCCTGAATGTTGTTGTTGACCTTATCCACAAACTCAA
>NC_136809.1:38685080-38697580 GCF_951216825.1 Electrona antarctica
TCGACTCGGACCAGGCCAGCATCCACTCGGCCCCTCTGTACCAGCGGGATGGCCAGGGGGGCTCCAGTGACGACCACAGTGGTTACCCCCCGGACCTGTTCCCTCCGGACAGCGGCCACTCGCACACCACGCGGGCACACAGCCCCCACCAGGGGTCTGCGGAGCGGGCGGACGCCCCCATCCTGCAGCTGAACGCCAGCCTCCTGCACCAGAGCCACAGCGCCGAGGCCGACCTGCACTCCCTGAAGGACAAGAAGTACAACACCTACAAACACAGCAGGTACTGACCCATGCACAGGATTAAAAGCCAAGTAAAAAAAGCCAGCACTGTTTCTCCATAGCCATTAGCTTCTGTATTAGCCGCAGCCTTTGCACGCTCTCTGAAACTGCAGCGCTGTCCGTGGTTTTGAACAGATCGGCGATGTTCGGAGGTCATTTCTGATTATCCGGTGATCACGATTGGAACATGATTGATTTTTTGATTGATTGATTCTTTATTTAAGTGTCATGCTTCGCCAGTGATGTCACATTTTCAAATCCAACGCTACACTGCCAAAATAGTCTATAGACGTCCTATATGGTGTTTCCAGAGGTTTACGATAGATGGCACTCTTTGCCAGTGGTTCTAGGTTGCTAGGAGATCCCCAACTACAGTAAATGATTGATTGGATACCAAATGGACCCTTACAGGTCTGAAACTCGGAGAGTGTACAAATGGAGCCAAATGGACCCTTACATGTCTGTAACTCAGAGAGTGTACAAATGGAGCCAAATGGACCCTTACAGGTCTGTAACTCAGAGAGTGTACAAATGGAGCCAAATGGACCATTACAGGTTTGTAACTCAGAGAGAGTACAAATGGAGCCAAATGGAGCCTTACAGGTCTGTAACTCAGAGAGAGTACAAATGGAGCCAAATGGACCCTTACAGGTTTGTAACTCAGAGAGAGTACAAATGGAGCCAAATGGACACTTACAGGTCTGTAACTCAGAGAGAGTACAAATGGAGCCAAATGGAGCCTTACAGGTCTGTAACTCAGAGAGAGTACAAATGGAGCCAAATGGACCCTTACAGGTCTGTAACTCAGAGAGAGTACAAATGGAGCCAAATGGACCCTTACAGGTTTGTAACTCAGAGAGAGTACAAATGGAGCCAAATGGACACTTACAGGTCTGTAACTCAGAGAGTGTATGAATGGAACCAAATGGAGCCTTGCGGGTCCATTCGCACACTCAGAGCTATGAGCCTCCTAAATGCATATACCATAAGTGGTGGTGGGAAGAGATCCATGGGCTACCCGCGTCTTCAGAACTCATTAAAAGCCTATAAAGACAGATTCCCAATGTGCTTAGATTCTTGGAAAGAAGAACGTTCTGTTTCTGTGGGAGGAGATGAGAGAGAAGTGGAAGGATCTGCCAGACAGTCTGCACACGCTTTCATCTTCTCACTACCGTACAGCTTCCCAAACAATATATATATATATATATATATATATATATATATATATATATATAGGTATATATATATAGGTATGGTATGGTTATGATGTCACTAGTGGTGTATTTCAATTGAGGCTTTCTTTCAGCTTTCAGGAAGAAACCAAAATATACAGGGAAGACACATTAGAATATTCTAACCACACCTGGGGGTATATAGACTTAGTAATAAGCAATGGAGTAATGTTAACTCCATAGACACATACAAAACAGAAAAAGTACAAGAATCACGGCACTCCATCTTTAATCCTTGTAGCCATGCTCAAGGGATGGGGAGGCGGCATTGCACCAGACTGGGGCGGCGGCATTGCACCAGACTGGCTGATGATGAATTAACTTTCAAAAAGTCACTCCTTCGTGTCCTTGCTCCAGGCAAAGTGACGCTTCTACGTCGAGGATAGAATATTGACACCCCAAATCTAAGTTTTAATTATGTTTTATTCTTTTTAATGTGTTCAGAATTTTATGATTCAAAGTAAATGTTGGAGGAGCAAATCCACCATTATTAATTTGTTGCATTAACTAAATCTTATATAATTCAAAACTAATTTTTTTCTTTCCCAGGGAGGTATTTTGAGCAGGGACCGAGAAAAAACCTCGACATAACTTTCCCAGGGAGGTATTTTGAGCAGGGACCGAGAAAAAACCTCGACATAACTTTCCCAGGGAGGTATTTTGAGCAGGGACCGAGAAAAAACCTCGACATAACTTTCCCAGGGAGGTATTTTGAGCAGGGACCGAGAAAAAACCTCCACATAACTTTGAAGCCGTGTTTCTCAGAAACATGATACTTCCCCCCCCCCTTTTTTTTCTTTTTGTGCATGAGAGATTGATTGATTGGCAGTTGAATAATTCTGATAAATGATGCAATGAATAGAGGATCATTCCATGGGCTGTGGGGGGTGCTTAATGTCTGATTTAACATATACTGTACTTGGTTTCTCCCAATAAATCGTGATCCTGAATCAGACTCCCTCGTCCATTTGACTAATCAGTATATCAGTATATATTTTTGTGTTTTTTCACACAAACACATCAAAAGTAGCAGATCTACAGCTTGTCGATCTGCTTCTTTTAATGCTTTTGAATCTGAGTACTGAAAAGTAAAGGTTTTTGACACATGAGGTTTCCATCCAACAGAGATGAAATGCTACATAGACCATCTGTATTTGCACCCGGTTAAAAAAACGTTGACTGGACGTCATCTGCTCCTCAGACCAGAGGGGGTATTCAACCAGTCACAACAACACAATGTTCATGAAAATCTATTTAAAATCTATTTAAAATATCTTTTTGCTATTTCCATTTCCGCTAAGCAGCGAGCTAGCCCTAGGGTACCGTGCGACCAACTCATTTAGTTTCCAGAAGGAGTTATTTATGCAACTAGTGCACAGACGAAACAAAAGTGGGGAAATTACATCCGCTTTATATGCGATTTCTGGAGCTTCCTAGTACAGCCTGTTAGGCGGAAAGCATTAGACAAAATATTCTAGACTGGGTCAACTCGTTTAGCAGTTCTCTGATACGCTCTAGGAGAGCAGAAATAACTTTACTGCACCAGGCTTGTGAAAACAAATACAGAAACAAATCCTCGCTTTTGCCGTCTCTAGCACATCATCTTTTCAGACGGGTGTTGGGGGGTCTGCATTGTACCTTGAGAACCACATGGTATTGTACTGTACAATACCACATGGTATTGTACTTGTGCAGACGTTAAATCCACATTCCAGCTCTGCCAGTGTGAACCAATTCCAGTTCCTCAATATTGGATTAGTTGTCTCCACCAGGCCGAAGGCATGGGGAGAGAGTATGTTTTGCACTCCGTCCGTGTGTGTGTCCGTCCTTCCTTCCTTCCTTCCTTCCGTCCGTCCGTTACCAGCTAATCTCCGGCACTGTTGGCCCGATCCATGCCAAACTTTGCACACACACTCCCTGGATGCCAATGACCTCAACGACCTGTTATAGCGCCACCATGAGGCCGATTTAGGCAAAACACATTTCTGTACATTACTCGTAAACATTGTATCTATACATCACACAATTCGGTATACACTATCTCCATAGTCATGTGATCAACACGGTTCTGCACCATTTCCCATTTTCCATCCTGATTGGCTAAGATTGGCTTCCAAAGCTCACATGATTGGTCCGTTTCGAACAAAATGCCACAAATCACAAACGCAGTGTGCAATTTCCGTGAAATTATGCACGCACATTTCCACTAGGCCGAGGATGACATGCCACTAATTTCTTTCCAAATCAGCCTCATGGTGGCGCTATAACAGGGCAATTCCTGTTTTTACCTATAACTGCATCGATCTGTATACAACTTATGTATGCGCACTCCCTAGAGGCCATGGAAAAACATTTTCCCTGCATCCCTCCACATCTGCCGGTTATAGCGCCACCATGAGGCCGATTTCTGGAAAACACATTGTTTATGTTAGTCGCACAGATTTCATCCAAATCTCACGCAAATCTGTACACATGATCTCTGTAGTCATGTGATCAAGGCGAGTCTGTTGGATTTCTCAGATTCTACACTGATTGGCTAAGATTGCCTTCCAAAGTTTTCAGGAGTGGCCCGTTTTGTACAAAATGCTGCATGTCCTGCTCATCCAGAATTCTATCCTCAGAGATGTTATGAGTGATCTGGCTCTGCATTTCCTCAACACAATGAACAAAAACCTCTCCTCCTGGGTGAGACCTGTGCCCAGAAGGGCACTTTTTCTAGTTTCCTCTGATTCCGTATCCCAACACCAACCGTATCCTTGACATGAAAATGTTTTAGAACCACTACTGATGATGTTTATCTGTTTTTGCACGTTTTCGTGCCCTGCTCTCTTACAGCTCGAAGGACAAGGCCGGCGGTTCATTCGAGACCCCCGGCAGTGGAGGCGGGGGTCCAGGAGGAGGAGGAGGAGGAGGCCAGGGCGGGCTCCGGCCGGGCCAACACTGCCGTGCCTGCCTCACCAGGCTGAGCGGCTACTCCAGCCTGTACGCGGTGCGCGCCCCGCCGCAGGCGCGCTGCGAGGCCTGTGCCCACCTGGGCAACCTCTACGACATCAGCGAGGACCAGCTGCACGCGCACTACGCGGCCGCACACACACAGCACCCGCAGCAGCACCTGCACGGCGGCCTCGGGGACATGTTCACGCACTACCTCCCGCAGAGCGAGATGAGCATGGTGGGCGAGGGCGACGGGCTGGTCAGCCCCTTTGAGCCCAACTCGCCTTCCTCCCCGGCCGCAAGCGCACACCTCAAGGTTATAATAGTTTTGGATTTTTCAGTTTTAGTTATAGTTTTGACTACTTTTCTTTTTTAGTTTTTAGAGTGGGTTGGGTAGTTTTTATTAGTTTTTCTTTTTGTGACAATGCTTAGTTTTAGTTTACTACTAACAGTAGTTTACTGTTAGTTTTAGTTTTTTTTCCTAATTTTGGTTTTTTGTCATGTGCATGATTAAAAAAGTATTGTGTAATAAAAACATAACAAAACATACCATTTTAAAAAAATAGGGGGAACTCGCAGGAGCTCTGAATTGATCCCTTTGAACTTCAAAGGCATACTGGTTATAATCAGCAGTTTCCTCCCTCCCCTCTTCGACAGCTGCCAAAGTGATTACCGTCTCTGATGCAGTAACGAGCCCAGAACGTGTTTGACACAACCACTTTGAAGTTCAAATCGATCAATTAAGAGCTCCTGGGAAAGTAGTGACCAGCAGGGAAATTACCCAGAAAGGCTTTAACAAAAATGTTAGTTTTCGTTAAATGTACAATAACCTTGCTCTCCTCTTCTCTTCCTCGGCCCGGCGCCTCCAGCTGAGCCGCCAGCACTCCTACGAGAATGTGCTCCCGGACGGCATCCCCGAGCAGCGCCAGGCCCACCAGGCGCACGCCTACCTGCGCGGGGCGCTGGGCGTCGGCCTGGACAGCGATCTGGACGACGGCAGCGGCTACGCCAATGTGCTGACCATGCGGTCGGACCGCGCCTACAGCAGCCGCAGCCCGCCGTCTCCCTCGCCCTCCTCGCACCACCACAGCCTTGACGCCGCGCCCATGCCGCTGCCCCGGCGCTCCAAGAGCCTGTTCCCCGACCGGCCGTCCCACAACCCCTTCATGCAGTCGTCGCCGGCGCCCGCCGGCCCCGCGGCACAGGCGGCCGCCCCCCAGGCGGCCGTGCGGATGCCACAGAGGAGCTCGGCCCACGAGCTCTACAAGCTGACGCTGGGCAACCACCACAGCGGCGGGCATCACACTGTCATGGGGCACGCGGGGGGGCACCACGCGGAGCAGCAGCTGCTGTACCAGCAGCAGGAGCCCCCCGTGGTGGCGTACATGGTCCCGCCCGCCGCCTCTCAGCCAATGAGCTATCTGGGGGCGGGGCCCCGGGCCACCAGCGCCGGAGGGAACAGGCCCCGCCTCTACCGCCGCATGCCCAGCATAGAGTCTGACGTCTGAGAGACAAACACACGAACACACACACACACACACACACACACACACACACACACACACACATGTTGTATACATGTATTCTCACTGTAACACACACACTCACACACTCATACAGAGACGCATACAGAGAGGATAGTGTTTGACTTGGACTGGGAAGTTCGCACGCACGCACGCACGCACGCACGCACGCACGCACGCACGCACGCACGCACGCACGCACGCACGCACGCACGCACGCACGCACGCACGCACGCACGCACGCACGCACACACACACACACACACACACACACACAGGTGAGCGGCATGGACCAAAATGCTGCCTGCTGTTGATTCTGACTGATGTGTGATGCTGATTACAGCGGAGTTTGTTGTTCATCACAAAGGGCCTCTATAGTGAGGCGACCTAGAGACGTCATGACGACATGGGGAGGAGCCTGTGTGTGTGTATGTGGTGGCCTCTGGCCCTCAGCCAATGAGTGACCAGCATGATAGAAGGTCCAACAGAACAGGATGGGACGGTTGGGCCGTTCAGGGAAGGACCAGTGGAAGCCTTGACCCTTGACCTCCCGCAGGAGGTGGGAGGAGCAGAGAACTCCTCTAGTCCCCGCCTCCTCTTCTACAAGCTACACACACACACACACACACACACACGCACGCACGCGCACACACACACACACACACACACACGGCCTGAACATGCCCCTCCCCGCCATGTCTCTATACAGGATATATATGTATATATACAGTATATATATATACAGTATATATATATACATATATATATATATATATATATGGTCATCCCTGTGTGCTTTCAGAGAATCCAAACTTGCACTGCCAGTGTACGTATGGTTTAAAGGCCCAATCCTCTAATCTTAATTTGTGGAACTTTCATACCCCGTAGTTTTGGTTTTTCAAACTAATTTCAGCCTCCAAAACTAGCCTGGGAAGCATTCCTTTTCGGGTTCATGATCCGGTCGGGAGCGGATGATATTCTTATACGTCATGTTGCTACACAAAATAATTCCCAGCGATCATAATTTTAGGGCCTAATCTGTGATGAGGCGTAGTTTCACTGATTTTTTAAATAAATATAAATGTGAGTGTACTTTACAGAGACTATTTAGCGTCTGTATACCTTTGTTATGCCACAGGGGAATTCTATTTTATTATAATTATTTAATTATTTTTGGGTAGTTCTTATTCCCGTTGTGGTTCCAGCCTGATGACTATACAAACCAGTGACTACAACATGACGTAAGATCTCATCTGCTCCTGACCGGATCACACTTTCCTCTTAAAGCTTAAAACTCATCTTTATCTGTGTTGTCTATTAGTTAGACCTTGAGTCAAGAGCTCAGTCAATCAACTAGCCTCTAGTATGAAAATACTGTATGTGTGTGTTTTTTTTGTTTTGTTTTTTGTATTGGATCACGGATTGGGCCTTTAAAACGGAATCCACGACACTAGACCGAAATGTTGACTTGAACGGACTGTCTCCAGAAGCAAGAAAATTGCACCCCCTACAGGGGAGGGGGAGCGCCTCCTGCCCATAGCTCTACAACCACCAGAACACACTCAAAGCAGACTAATTGGTAATTGGTTGATATCAGTTAATTGAACACTCCGAACGGCAGACCAAAAAACATGGCCGCCTACTCGCCTATAGCCAAGACAAAAATAGAGAGACTCACCATCTCTGGCTTACTTCCCATAAGTAGGCGGCAACCTTTTTAGGAGATTGTAAGCAGGTTGGGCTCTATTAACACTTTGACTGCGTAATTCATTAATTAATCTTTAATTCCAATGGAAGAGTGAGCGTGAACACAGCTTCTGAACCATTCTTTAGCCCCATGGTCACTGAACTAGAGACAGTCGTCACAAGCCATACAATATTCCCAAGACTTTTATGCTAAAATGGCTTCTTTTCTTTTCTCCAGAGAGACAAATCAGGAGGAAATCCACTTTATTATCAACCTTTCTCTGTCCCAGCAACACACTCTCGTGTGATCTAGCAGGTCCTACTGGTAAACATATAGTACGTTTGCGAGATTTGACCGCCAGCCGCTCGTGCCCACTCAGGAGACCATTTGTAGGATTTGTTTACCATTTCGTCTCTAGTGGGATGGCGGATCTTCCTAAATGAACCATCTTTGCCTATAGTATAGTGTGTTCTAGTGGTTCTAGATCTATATCCCAAATCCCACGGCTTCCCTTGCTTCCTCTCTTGAGCTTGATTTATACAAGAACAAATTGCAGATCTCACAACGTGTCGTGAAGTTGTATTGGTTATTTCCCAGAGAGCGCCCTAATATGATGCCATAATATGACAACATTATAAATGAAGCGTTTAGCTAACCTTCATTATAACTGCATGCTTCCTATACTGCCCTGTGGCGCTGGCCAACTCGTAATACAGGGTCACACTCGCACACAAATACACACACAAACGCACACGCGCCGCACACAATAGCCTAGGTTAATAGTTTAGGGTGTGGCGTGTGTGTGTGTGGTACAAGGCTACGAGATAGCTTCTATTTGTGCACTTTGTAGATTTTATACCCTGCCACCGAAACACTGATGTTGTTTGACAAAAAAAATAATAATATTAAATTCAACACTAATACTTTTATACTGATAAGATCATCAATGAATATATTATACTCCAATTATTTGCTGAATAGGACCATTCCTTTCTTCGTGGCATTTGGTTTAAGGGCGACATCAACCACAACTATACCTTCCTTCTACCTGGATCCTTCCTTCCTTCCTTCCTTCCTGCACCATTAAATAATAACTATATCTTTGGGTATTGTTTGGAAGTCTCCATAGTAATGGTAGTATTGCAAAAAGTGACTCGTTACACACACACACACACACACACACACACACAAGAGCTGTCTGTATGCGTGTCCTTCTAAGTCAGCTGCTAAGTAAGCGCATTGATTTTGGAGTGCAGGCATTATGACTGAAAAGCAGCATAATATCCCATTAACAGAGAATTCTCTCCCTCTTTTCCCTGCCTCTCTCTCTCTATCACACACACACACACACACACACACAAATGCACACGCACACACTCACTGACAAATACACATGTTGCCTGAGAAGAATGCGAACCAGTTTGGAACGAACAGAAAACAAACTAACTACAACACCCCAACATCCCAAGTCGTTCTTCAGTTGTGTGAGATATTATGCACAATATCAGGTTGCAATATTATACTTGTGTACAGAGGAAAAAAACTAGTTTTAAATGTTATAAATTAATTGTTTTGATTTGAATGGTAATAAGTGTAGGACTCAATTTTAATAAAACGTGTGACTTTTATTCTTGCTTCTAAAGAAAAGAAAAGAAAAGAAAAAACAAGACTGGCATGTTTTAAGAACTTGTGTGAAAATAGATTTATTTATTTATGTAGGCTATTTATTTATTTAATGATTTATTTATTGATTTATTTGCTTTCCTTTTGGTGCGTTGTTGTTGGGACCTCACTGTTTAGTCCTCACTATATCAGGGTGAACAAAGCTAGCTATTGGTTAGCCACTTCAACCCCACCTAAAGTTACTAGCTTACATAACAAGAAATCACACCCGTGTGAAGTGAGGGGCTCTTATCATCTTACAACATGATGATGTAAAGCAAACATTGAGACAAAACAAACATTAAATTCTCTTTACTGCAAGTATAACCCATCATTTCCCTCTACTACCAGCAGTTATCAGCCACGGTTGGCATACCGAAATGAACAGTGAAAGCACCCAAATGATGCATGCTACCTGGGTCACAACTGTATTACAAAAATAAACAAATCAGCACGGCGGTTTAACTCATATGGGCATGAAGTTCTAAACATCTGACGGCGAGAAAATGTCATAATGTTACTGCAGCCACATTAGTAATTGTTTTGCCAGAAACAGACAGTAGGCCTATCAAATGAGTGACTGAATATAGTAAATGATACAGAGCCACCTCCCTGACAATATCGCCTGGATTGGCCAGTATGAGATGATGCATGATGATGTACGATGATAAGAGCGCCCCTCACTTCACACGGGTGTGATTTATTTTACCACAATTTTATATGAGACGATTCGAAGATGACACAATGTTATTCTCCATAAAAAAATGTACTTCCATGACCCAGGGGATGAACGAATGACGTCAGGACTTAAGTACTCTATAGAAGGAAATGATTAGTACAAAAAACAAGCTTTATTGTTTTGTTATGTACAAACCCCCGGATGCTGCATGGGGTTTAAGTGGTTAATTAAGGTGTTAATAACATGCTGGCTGTGTCGCTGATCTCAGACACACTATGGATATAAATATAGTTCAGGCCCTGTGTAATTATATACACACACAGGGGCGTGTGCACACGCACCGACTACAAAGCTCTCTTCCAATCTTACTGTGTTTTTTTCTTCACTTCATACGCGCGTGTGTGTGTGTGTGTGTGTGTGTGTGTGTGTGTGTGTGTGTGTGTGTGTGTGTGTGTGTTTGTGTGTGTGTGTGTGTGTGTGTTTGTGTGTGTGTGTGCTGATCTATAAGCTCACAATGCACCGCGGACGCGACATGTTGTGAACTTATTACATCAGCTATTTTTGGGGGGCGCGCAACAAAGGCTTTATGGTTGAGGGTTAGGGTTAGTGTGTGAGGGTTAGGGTTAGCATGAACAGGCACGATATACACAAATTATTGGTTGCAAGGATGCTAATAGACGCAATTTCCGCACCGGGAGTGTGGAGGTTGAAATATTCCAACCTTGAGTGGAAGAACCACACCAGTCAAAATAGTAGCACAAGTGATGCTAGGCAAAATGTCTCTTTGGCTCCTGTTTGAACAAATCTTTAAGTTTTTACATGGTTGCTGCATTGTGCTGTGCAACAGAAAAGAGCAGATCTACAAGCTCACACAACTTGTTGTTCTGCGATGCTCTGCAAGCTTAGATCTGCTCTTTTTTTGACCACCTGCATGAAACTAAGTTATAAATCTAAGGCTTCAGGTGTAGGATAATAAGTGGAAAATAATGGAATGAATGTAAGTTAATGCGGTGTCCCCCATCAGTTTGCAAAACCAACAACGTGTGGGTGCGTGTCCATGCGTTTTACACTGTGCAAGCATTTATATAAGGTATAGGGGATGATGCATATGTAAAGGATATTTGTGTGTGTGTGTGTGTGTGTGTGTGTGTGTGTGTGTGTGTGTGTGTGTGTGTGTGTGTGTGTGTGTGTGTGTGTGTGTGTGTGTGTGTGTGTGTGTGTGTGTGTGTGTGGTATTCTCTACTGAACTCTCTTTCCTCCCTCCTACATGCCACATTTGACCTGGCTCTAAGTCCTATCACACACAAACACAAAGCTGCCCACCCACACACGAATACACACACATGCACACACACATACACACACACACACACACACACACACACACACACACACACACACACACACACACACACACACACACACACACACACACACACACACAGAGAGAGAGATAGAGAGAGAGAGAGAGAGTTTGTATAGGGCATAACAGTGGCGGCCATTTTCTGGTGCCATCGATCCAGACCCCATTCATTTTTCCCATAGAGATTTCCACAAATATTTATATAAATAATTTTAAGCCTAGAATCAAGCCATCCTGGATCCTGGTGATTCATGACCATAACAATTATATTAATTAATATGATATACTATAATTAATAAATTACATTTTGTGGTTTTCCTTTTTTTGATTGTGCACAGATCTGAGTGTGCGGAGCTTCCCTTTGTATTTTTTTCATTATCCCTTTGTTACTCCAGCACCTCACTTAAGTTTTTTCAGCAGATGAGCGGTGGTTCTTCTTACTTTTTTGTCGGAAATCTCTATGGGAAAAATGAATGGGATATGGAACGATGGCACCAGATAATGGCTGCCACGGCTATGCCCTAGACCACTGCGGTTGAGAGAGCATGTTGAGTGGGTTTTTGTATGTTTGTATGCTATCGTCACCACAGACATTTTTACACCAATGATTTGTATTAAATGCATGACGTGCTCGTGGTTCTGGTGGTATACATTCTTTGCTGCAGTACCTTGAGTTCTCCTCTTCGTTGGCTCGCTGGGTTCCATTTCAAACTGTGCACCCTTCCTTCCGCTCTGCCTTGGGAGTTCTACTACACACAAACTCAATCATTAGGACTTAAAGATGGTAAAAGTCCTCCAGTGTTATACTTTTATTCTGATAAATGATGAAAAAGGGTGCATTTGGTTACCTTTGTAACACCATCGGAGTTAGACATACGTACATAAAGGTCCATTTTGTTTCCTTTTGTACGCCTTCTGAAGGTCCAATTTATACTTTGATGTACAAGTTTCGACCAACCAACATGTCGAGCTAAGTGTCTCTCATTCACGTTAATTTAATATGGTCCTTCGAGCCGGAAGAACCACACAACGTATACAAGGAAGTAGATGTATGATCTCTCGTGCATCTTTCCCCACCACTCCCAACAGAGAACATGCTATGAAGGCATCTACATCCTCCACAGGTATACGCAGCGACACC
>NC_136809.1:38702580-38712580 GCF_951216825.1 Electrona antarctica
TTCCCCAGCCACGAAAAGGAACCAGAGAGAAGAACAGACACACATAAAGGTATTTCAGGGCATCTCCGAGGAGTGTGTATGGACACTGTCACCAACTTTTGTTTATACCGAGCTAACACGCTTTGGTATACGATGAGGTGCGACGCGATGCCCCCAATCAATCAATGAGAGGCATGCGTTTATTTTGGACGCACGGAGAAATTGAGGGGAGATTACGCAAGCGTATTTTCACGGGTGCAGTCCATAGAGTATATAAAGGATAGAGACCGAACTGGAGCACTAGCCCCGCCCCCAAGCTATTCATTTCGATGAAGTTGCTCAGTGGCGTTTTGAAGCACCCGGAAGACTGCCGGAAGTACCTCCTCCGGACCTCAAATTTGAGGTCCGGGGTGACGTATGGGTGGCGTAGGGAGTGATGGTCCTACGTGTTAAAGCACGGGTCCGCCTGCAGTCCTTCCTCTTACCACTAGGGCCCAGTGCTTCAACGTTGGAGCGCCTCACTGGCCCCTTGGGTGCAGTCCCGTGAAATTGTCGCGCTCGTGCTTGTTTTGTGCACACCCCCACGCCACCCGCGGGCGACTAGACCTGAATTGTGGTTAGCTTTTATTTTTACGCTATGCGTCCCGTGACCCTCATGAGCAGACCTGGAGCAGGCCTGTTGCTGATCCAGGCGGCAACGCTTGCATCACTTGCTCCCAATCTGAAAGAACCATAAGACAGTAGCCTTCCTTCAGACAGAATCTCAGACAATCTATTTTAATAACACGGTTATGAAAGATTCAACGTGTTTAAATATTTAAATGGGCTTACATATACAGAAATGGAAATGCAAAGTATTAAAATTAAGCAAGCTAGAGTTCATCACTACAATGAAACATTGATAATATCATACTGAAATGCAGATTATCAAAGAACGCCACAAATTTTGAGTGCTGTTTCATCTTCACTCCATGTTTGAAAGGCCTCTCTGCACCAGCCAATTAGAGGGAGAGAGAGAGAGAGAGAGAGAGAGAGAGAGAGAGAGAGAGAGACGCCATGCTACGTCCATCAAAGCCGATTCGTTGTGAACAAAATGTGTCCCCTTGCTTCAACTGACAATTGAAGTGAAAGTTTGCTACACTGTGACCAGTTGTGCAACTGCCAAATTAAAACACACACAATTGCAGGCAGGCACGCACGCACGCATGCGTGCACACACACACACACACACACACACACACACACACACACACACACACACACACACACACACACACACACACGCAGTCGCACACGCACACACAGCATCTTGAGTGCAAGGGCATGCAGTACGAGAGCTGTATAATAGATGGAAACCAACTCCTCATTTCATTTTCATGGTAGATTTAGCCAGATTTCACGGGAAAAGACCCAGTCGTCATGACTGTTGTTGTGAATCTTCTGCCAACAGTACATACAGTACAGTAACTTCCTGTTGATCATCATTATCGCCACCGGCTGTCCTTTTCACCTCGTTGTGTCGTCTCTCTCTCTCTCTGCTGTGCCTCCTCTGCACTGCTCTGGCACCTCACTATAGGAGCATGCACCTCCTCTGCACTGCTCTGGCATCTCACTATAGGAGCATGCACCTCCTCTGCACTGCTCTGGCACCTCACTATAGGAGCATGCACCTCCTCTGCACTGCTCTGGCACCTCACTATAGGAGCATGCACCTCCTCTACACTGCTCTGGCACCTCACTATAGGAGCATGCACCTCCTCTACACTGCTCTGACACCTCACTGTAGGAGCATGCACCTCCTCTGCACTGCTCTGGCATCTCACTATAGGAGCATGCACCTCCTCTGCACTGCTCTGGCATCTCACTATAGGAGCATGCACCTCCTCTGCACTGCTCTGGCATCTCACTATAGGAGCATGCACCTCCTCTGCACTGCTCTGGCATCTCACTATAGGAGCATGCACCTCCTCTACACTGCTCTGGCATCTCACTATAGGAGCATGCACCTCCTCTGCACTGCTCTGACACCTCACTATAGGAGCATGCACCTCCTCTACACTGCTCTGGCATCTCACTATAGGAGCATGCACCTCCTCTGCACTGCTCTGACACCTCACTATAGGAGCATGCACCTCCTCTGCACTGCTCTGACACCTCACTATAGGAGCATGCACCTCCTCTACACTGCTCTGACACCTCACTATAGGAGCATGCACCTCCTCTGCACTGCTCTGGCACCTCACTATAGGAGCATGCACCTCCTCTGCACTGCTCTGGCAGCACCTCCTCTACACTGCTCTGACACCTCACTATAGGAGCATGCACCTCCTCTGCACTGCTCTGGCATCTCACTATAGCAGCATGCACCTCCTCTACACTGCTCTGGCATCTCACTATAGGAGCATGCACCTCCTCTGCACTGCTCTGACACCTCACTATAGGAGCATGCACCTCCTCTGCACTGCTCTGACACCTCACTATAGGAGCATGCACCTCCTCTACACTGCTCTGACACCTCACTATAGGAGCATGCACCTCCTCTGCACTGCTCTGGCACCTCACTATAGGAGCATGCACCTCCTCTGCACTGCTCTGGCAGCACCTCCTCTACACTGCTCTGACACCTCACTATAGGAGCATGCACCTCCTCTGCACTGCTCTGGCATCTCACTATAGCAGCATGCACCTCCTCTACACTGCTCTGGCATCTCACTATAGGAGCATGCACCTCCTCTGCACTGCTCTGACACCTCACTATAGGAGCATGCACCTCCTCTACACTGCTCTGACACCTCACTATAGGAGCATGCACCTCCTCTACACTGCTCTGACACCTCACTATAGGAGCATGCACCTCCTCTACACTGCTCTGGCACCTCACTATAGACATATAAACGTAGACGCCTCTTCCGGCTCTGGGGCGTCTGTATCTCAATGGAAGGAACATGGAGGCAATATTGGCAATCTTTGCCGATCTTAGCGGAAGGAAAGCAGAAGAACGGAAGGGGAAGTTCAGTAGGCCAATCAGAGGCGCGACTCCTTCTTTCCCAGCGGCACTTGCTTTGGCAATGTAAACGGAAGATCCCGGAAAAACCCCATGCATTCACTATCACTGCTTCATCCGATGGGGGGCTATGTACAGGATAGTGTTGCCACGTCTGCTTATTCTAATACTTTATACCGTTTTTTTGTTTATTTTCTGTTACTTGTAAGTAGTTTATTTGGGCTTAGCCTGCCCCAGCCTGTGTGGTTTCTGGTCTAGAGGGGCGCGTGCATGCCGGTCGAAAACAGGTGGTAGATTCTATTGGTTCACCGATTTGAGCGCCCGCCCCCGCCCCCGCCCCCTCTTCCCCTCCCCTAACCGGTGGAAAACAGCTGAGAACAATGACGTCACCAAATTTAGGTTATTGGTTACGGTTAGCGATATACAAGTTGACTCCCACTTCCTATACCAGATTTTCCAATGGGTTTCCCCAGGCTATTCTTTTTGAGACGTTTGCGAATGAAAATAAAAAGCTAATTTGGGCTTGTTTCTCTAAACTAGTTACTTTGGGCTTGCTTCCTAATGTTGTATTTTCATGTCAAGGACCCCCAGATTGATAATGTATTTGTCCGTGGAACCGCATCTCATCAAAACGGTTTTGTTTTAAAAGAAATAAGAGTGACAGCAGACCTGCGGTTTTCTGGGAGTTTGTTCCAGATACAGTATGTGATGCTGATGGATACAAATTCTCAGGGTTTATTTTGGTTTTAGGGAGAGAAATCAGATGTTTCCCAGATGACTTGAGCGATCTGGATGGTTCATGATATCACACAAAGATCAGAAATGCATTTTGGCCCTAAACCATTCAAAGCTTTATAGACCAACACAACAGTAGTATTTTTAAATCAATGTCTTTGACACACAGGGAACCAGTGGGATTTAAGAACTGGAGTATGTGTCCTTGAAGACTGTCAAGGACCCCGAGATTGATATGCATTTGTCCACGGAAACTCATCTGAGAATATTTTGCGCCAAGGACACTCATATGTGATTTGTGTTGTTGAAATGTTTCAAACTTTTTTTCCAATCTTTTTTGAAGTAGCAGATCTACAAGCTCACAAGCTACAAGTGAGCTTGTAGATATGCTATTTTCAAATAGATGATGTAAAGTGGTAAAACTTAGCCTAGCGCTTATTTTGGACTTGTTTTCATAGACCCTTGTTGCTCTTCCACTATCTGGCAACACTGGCTATGGACTGTACCACAGACTGCAGCGCTGTACCTTGTTTATATTCATAAAGGATTTACTGGCTGGATTCATTATTCAGTGTGTAATCTTCTTTTGCAGTGACCTTGTTTATAGAAACTCAAACTCAAACACCTGGTTGTAAGTAGGCTACTAATTCCATAAATGGTGCCATGCAGACTAAAGGCACAGTTCACTTAAAGTACCATCAGTTGTTATATCGGGGAAGAGAGATGCTAGACACACTTTCGAGTGCCCGGAGTCGGACCATCTGTTTTTATTCATGATTGCATCCAGGCTTCACGCTTGGTCATTTTGTAGCTTTTGTCCCCGCTTAGCGTGAATGCAGTATATGCATAAGCAATAATGGTCACACATGCGTGACCCATTCATGTCCCGTTCACTTACATTCTTTGTTTGTGAGCGAAGGGATGGAGCTTGTTGCAGTGGCAGCAAGTGCATTGGTACGTGATGTGCCATCCAGTGGCGTAACCAGATGTCACTGGGCCCTGACGCAGGCTGATCAGCGAGTGCCCCCGACACGGCGACACCCCCTTCCCCCCCTGCGATCGAAATATCCCATACAGACTGACTGTTTGTTGCTTATAAACAGTGCAGCGAGGCACTGTACAACAGTTGTGACGGACGGTACCTGTCGCAATTGTGAACAGAGTAGCAGCTGCAGCCTGTAAAAACAGCCCCAAACTGAGTTTTGGTTTATAAACAACGGGGCACTGTACAATTGTAGTTGTGATTTGTGCACGTACCTGGCTGTCGGGACTTGAGACTCGGAAAGCCCACTGCATGCTCACTCGCGGCGCGCCACAGACACTACTGACTTCCTTCACGTTATTAGCCTACAGCTCTACGGTCTACAGAGCTGTTGGGGGAGGCGGGGCACATGCCGCACATGTGTGCCTATGCATATGGTATGGTGTGTGGCTGTGTGTGCTATAGCAGCAGCCACCACCAGGCTCCGCCAAACTTTGTTCAACTCAACTGTCATTGCATCTCTGTATTATAATTTCATTTTACAGACGGCACGGGTGGGTCGTGGGTGGCCGTGTGACCCCCTTGCCTCTGGCCCCCCACGCAGTCGCGTTGTCTGCGTCACGGTAGTTACGTCCCTGGTGCCATCGGCGTGGGTGTGATCAGTGCCGGATTTGAGGCCCCTGCACTGGAGTAATTTGTTAGGCCCCCTGGGCGCTTGCGTTTACGCGGCAAGCCGAGCAGGTGTTCGTATCGGCCGAAAACTTCTGGGGGGGGGTAGCATGAACACCCATTTTTATGCTACAATTTTATTTGATTTATTTATTCTTAAAATTGTGACGGGCAGGCCTATTTGGGACCTATGTGACGCGTTTTGCGTTGTCTCGCATGCGTGCAGTAGTTGTCCTGCATGTGCAGCGCTTCATGTTATGTAACCAGATTTGAATTGCATTTGCTTGTATTACGTTTGACACTCCCTAGTGGTTGTTCAGTGTATTTGCACACATATATTTTATTTTGATAGATGTGCGCTTTCCTGCTGGATCCTATTTCTAAACATGCATATGTTATGTTATGTTATGTATGTATGTATGTATATTATGTATAATCTGCAATGTCTGTCGTTGCACATTCAGAACCAAAATGTCATCAGGTGAAAGAAGAAGGATGAAGCGAGGAAGAGGAGGAGTGAGGTGGCCATTGGAGGAACTAACTGTGTTCCATTGGATGAAGACCTCAGCTGAGAGGGAGATGAGAGGTCCAGACGCCGCAACTGCCGGGAACAGCCGCAGCGCTGACACTCCACTGCCGCTCCCTTCCACGGCAGTGTGGGGTCTTCCCTGTGAGGTTAGGGTTAGGGTTTGGGGTAGGGTGTCAGCGTCGCTGGTTAAAACTCACCCGTAGCTCCTGACATGCGCTGCCGGTTAAAATCAGCCATGGCTTCCCTGTGAGATCAGGGTTAGGGTTAGGGTTTGGGGTAGGGTGTCAGACTGATGCCGCTGAGAAACACTGCCGCGGGTGTTGTCGGCAATTGGCGGCGACTCCGCGGCATCAGCCGCTGGCGGAAAATGCAATGTTCTGCCAGTGACTGCATGTACGTTGTGACCCAGCAGGACCTCATAGATTTTCTGGAAGCATGTCACCCATTGCTCGTCCCCAGAGTCTGTACTTAAAGTCTGGAAATATGTTTTTGCATTTGGCACAGCAGTAACTTCCATTCTCCAGATTCACAATTTTCTTGTTGCAGTCTGCACGGGGACACGCCTTGTATATGCAGTTGTGCTGTCGAATATCGACAACCTTTGCCACTACTTTGTAGTAATAAACCCATTCTCTCTGTCCCTGGGGCGCATTCTTCATCTTGCCCACGGTTTTCCAGTTGGCCTTGGTTACGATATTGTGTGACCAGGTTGGTGTCAGGGTTTCCAAGTTCATTCAGTAGTCTGATGGTGACCATAGCTCACTCCAGTTGATCTTCCCCTGACCAGGCCTTCCCACCACATCCATTGGTCCTGTTTAGAAAGAGACAGCCTTTGCACTTCTTGCGGTCTCCACCAGTTTCCTCCGCTCAAATGTTGATGCCTTACCAGGCCAAAGATGCCTCTTCCTTAATAATTGCTGCACTTGATCTTTATCCTTGAGGCTTGCATTGTACCAACTACACAGGCTTTTGATGAGTTGCTCAGACACCGTTGATATTGGGTCATCTCCAATGAAGAACTTCACATCTTTAAGCTGTCCCTTGACTATGTACCAAAAGTAAAAAGTACTCATAATGCAGAAGGTCCATTTCAAGTTTTGAAATGTATAAAATATATAAAGATCCTTTGAAAATGTCCATAGTATAATAGATCTGAAGTTGTTTTGTATATGTCTATAAAGTAACTAGTGAGTGACTAAAGTTTTAAAATAATTAAATAAGTAAAAGTACAATATTTGCCTCTGAGATGTAGAGGAGTAGAAGTAAAATTATAGAAAATTGGAAATACTCCATTAAAGTAAAAAGATACCTCAAAATTGTACAGTACTTGAGTAAATGTAATTATGTTACTTTAGTAATTAGTTTACACCATTGCTTATCAAAACCTACACTATGCTAATTTGAACGTTGTGTCTTTACTATGTAAATACTCAGTATTTTTGCTATAGTTTAGTGAGCATTAACTATACAGTTTGATACAGCTGCTTTCAGCACCAGCTGACTCAGCGCGTTCTGTGATCGGCTTACTTCAGTAGCCTACTGAAGTTGTTTTTTTCACACTTCACCTTTGTTTAAATCTGTACAGGATTTAGACTAAACGCTTCAGCACCTGGAGTCATTCCAGGTTATATGTTTGTAGTGAAGTGGCATATACAGTGTTTACACACACACACACACCCACACACACACACACACACACACACACACACACACACACACACACACACACACACACACACACACACACACACACACACACACACTTTCAACGATAGACCTCCATAAATGATAACAAATTATGTAATCCGGCAAATCCAAGCCTAACGTTAGCCTATGGCGTTAACAAAACAAGCTGTCCAGATCTGCCGAGAGAGAGGGACAAAATCAAGTTTTCAATGCATTTTAGAGAAGGTCTCAAACAGCAGCGTGCTTGCTTTGCGGTGGAGTTAATAAAAGCTGAGGTGGGCTTGGGGTGACTCCACATGTCACCGTTGTGTACACTGGACAGGGCTTACTGTGATGATGGGGTGAATGGGAGAAAAGATGTGATGTCGCCTCCTGTCATAATGGCATACAGCCTCGGTAAGCTGCTCACTTCACTAGTACCAACACAAGTGTTGCCAGATGTGCGAAATAAGCTGTCCGGTCTATGAAAAACAAGCCCGAAAAGAAGCGGCTATAAGTCACATGAGCACTTTAAACCTTTAGAGCGTGTACATCTGTTATTTTCAAAAGAATCTTGGGAAGAAATGTGGAATACTTTAGTATTGTACAAATCTGTTTTCAGATACATATTTTCAGATCGCAGACAAATTCATACAACTCAGGGGGTTCCTTGACATGAAAATGTTTGGGAACCACTGGTTTAAACAACATTAGACAGCAAGCCCAAATAAGCAATTAGGCCTACACTACCAAAAAAATACAACCCACAACTACCAATATTTACAAGCAAATTTACAGAAAAAAAACCAATCCCAAAGTCGCTTATAATAAGACATGGCAACGCAGTACAGTAGCTTGTGCCACCTTCAAAGTCCTCTATCCGGAAGGAAGGGCTTCTTCCACTAATCCCCTGTTTGCATGGATGTTGAGCAGAGCCCAGGGATTTAAGGAGGAGGTTGACACAAGTTGACATAAGCACACCCTGCCCTGCGAGTGAATCATCAACATCACGGACAGGAGAAAAAGCTGACATATTTTGTGGACCCTTGTGGGGCGCATGTCATAAAAATGGGTGAAAAAAGATCTAAATACTCCCAAGACAAATGGCAGACATGTTGTGCGATTAGTATGCATCGTATGATTAAGTACTGTATATCGTTGCTCTGTGTTTTCGTAAATTAACACTCTACTTGATCATACTGCACTACAGCGTCACACAAAAGCAGTAAAAGTCGCAGATCTACAAGCTCAAAACGCATGTTGAGCTTATAGATATGCTACCTTTGATGCTTTTCAATTTGTTACGATTTTACTGCCCTGCCCGCACAGCCAAAAACCCTACACTCACTCTCGGCACTCACAGGAAAGGTTAGGTTCTTGGAAGTTCTGGAAATAGGAATAGTCGCCCCCCCTAAACACTCAAAGAGTGCTGCTCCTGTGCTTTCCCAGGGACCTGCTGACAGCTGATATATGATTGATGGTTCGAAGCCTGGGCAAATCATTTCATATTCTACAACAAAGGGACCTGCCACATCCACACACAGCCACCTACTGGCTGTAAATCTCAGACAAGGATGTAGTTTGCACGGTGTACTGTACAGCACGTTCGTGCACGCATGCGTGCGTGCACACTCGCGCACACACGCACATGCAAGCATAAAACTGTATTTTGAATGTTGAATGTTGTGAATTTACGGCCAAGGTTAGGTTAGGTGCACCGATTAGCCGTTGGATCTTTGACACACACACACACACACACACACACACACACACGAGCATCCACATTAACACAGAAACACATGCACACACTCACACACATTGTTTTGCCTAGGCTCAGCTCATGCTAATGGCTGTATGCTAATAAGGGTTAGGCCTATTATCAGGTTCAGAAATAGCAGCATGCAGAACACATTTAGAGTGAATTTAACTTTAATAACCCGGCTAATAGCGACACTAATGTTACAATCAAGTCATTTGGCACGCACATATACACACACACACGCACGGTCGTAGAAGATTCAAAATAGCACATGCACTAAAGATGTTGGGGTTTACTGGATATAGATATATTCTGTTGTTGGAGAGTGTTTTCCACCTGAGCGGTGCGAAGTGAAGGATGCTGGAAGACAGGAACATCGAGTTGGACAAAGTCTCTCTGTCGCTCGCTCGTCGGGCCGGGGTATACGACATGTAACTCTTAGTGTGTGTGTGTGTGTGTGTGTGTGTGTGTGTGTGTGTGGCTGTTAACGGCTTCGAGTGTTCCGAGCGTTTTGTTGTATTTGTTTTATTTTGTCTCGTGTATTAGTGATGAGACTTCTCTCTGTGGGAGCGGGCAATGTGGAGCGACAGAGAGAGAGGCTGAGAGGCACTCAGTCCTTCTCCCCGGGGAGGTGGGTCCACGGTGGGCCTTCCTTCCCCAGTAGCAGCCACGTCGCAC
>NC_136809.1:38717580-38742580 GCF_951216825.1 Electrona antarctica
GGGACCCTGCGGTCCCCCAGGCCCTTACGCACTTCACCATCATCTACGTCCGGATGGGTTACCCTCGTCTGGAGGTGGGCAGACAGTGTGAACTGGCCCCTGCCCTGCTCTCCGCCCTGGAGGGCAAGCCTCGGCCACAACAGGACATTCTGATGCACCTGCTGATCCCTGTGCTGTACCACGTGCAGTACCCCCCTGACCCCTCCCGGAACGCCGCCCCCTTCACGCTGACAGAGAGACCCGCAACGGCGGGACTACTGCTGGAGTTCATGCTGGACGTCCTCCTGATGCCCTATGGGTATCAGCCTCCCTCCTCCTCCTCCTCCTCCTCCTCCTCCTGCCCCTGTGAGGGAGGCATGGTTGGAGGCGGTATGGTGGTGGCAGCAGGCGACGGTCTCCCCCAGCCTCCCCCAGGGATGAGTGTCTATGCTGCCAGCAGGGTGGCTGGAGAGGCCCAGTGGAGCGACCAGCAGCTGGAACAGTGCAAGTTGGGCATAGTGAGGTTCATGGAGGCCGGGCAGGTTCCAGAGGTCGACGCCGTGGTGCATTTAGTGGTCGCCTCCACGGACTCACGACACGGTGTGGCCTCCGCCGCAGATCTTGCGCTGAGGAGCAGACAGAGCGCGGTCGACTGGAACGATCCTTCCGTCGTCAGCGGGATGTACAAGGTCTACCTGGGAGACATTCCTCTCAGGACCAAGGGGGCGGCCACCGTCAAGCCGGAGCTGAAACGCCGGCCGGTGAGCACCAGGGTCAAAGTCAAGATTCTGACGCATCTCCTACGGTCCCGTCTGGCGGCAGAAAGCTTCCCCGCCAACATCCAGGTTGTGTACGGTGGCCTGTTTGGAGCCGACGCCAACAACAGACTGCTGGCCCTCAGTCTTCAGTTTGTGCATCACATCTGCGCCTTCTGTCCCGACACCAACCTACCACTGGGCCTGATGCTGCTCAACGGCCTCACCAAGCTCATTAACGAATACAAGGAGGACCCCAAGTCGCTGGGCGTCGCGTACTCTGCTGTCGGGAAGCTGTCCAGCCGCATGCCACAGCTGTTCACCAAAGACATTGCATTAGTCCAGCAGTTGTTCGAGTCCATGTGCCGGACGGGGGACACAGACATCCGTCTGGCCATTCAGGAGGCTCTGTCCATGATGGCAGGAGCATACGCCAACCTGCAGGGGGCGGCGCTCACTCTGATGGAGGCGCTGGTTGCCGCGTACATTGGAAGGCCCGAGGTGCAGGTGCGTCAGGTGGCCATCAAGTTTGCTAGCACTGTGTTTGCACCTGATCACGTGGCCTCCAGATACCTGCTGCTATTGGCTGCAGGAGAAGAGGTGTGCGGGGAGGCCCAGAGGGTGCTGAGGGCCTTTAACAGTAAGAGCATGAAGGAGGGCTCAAAACCTCTGCCTTCCTTCACTGAAATGGTGGTCTATGTCCAGGAGAAAGCAGTTCAGAGTATGAAAACGCCAGACAAGTACGTTGTTGGAACCTCCACTGTGCCCTTCGACCCCTCTGCATTCAGAGAGATCATGCTGTACCTGAGGACGTGTCTGGCGTACAGTTCCGGGGGTGGGGCCACATCCATGTCCAAGAGCCAGCTGGTGGTAGACATGCAGGACGACGCACCTGCCATCGGCCGCTACGTCCGCACACTGCTGAACTCTGACCCCCAGCCCTCCCGGTCCAACCCGGTACACGTCTACACTGACCTGCTCCAGCAGCTCCTGTCGGCCGTCAGAGGAGTCCCCGTCATGTACTGTCTTCTAGAGGTGGTGTCTGTCTGCCCAGAGAAACTGGCTCCGCGTTTTTTTGACAACATTGAATGGATTAAAAGTCTGATGAAAACAAACAAGGAAGACATGAGGGAGTTGGCAGCCCAACTGTACGCTGTGGTCGTTTCCACCATGTCTGGGAACGAGCTGAAGACTGCCGTGTACAACCTGGTCATGATCACTAAAGACAGCCATAGTCCTGAGACTCAGCATGGGGCCATCGTGGCTCTGGGCCACATGGTAGGCAGGTACATGAGGAAGACGAATGCTGTGGATCAGCAAATGAACACCAAACCCCAGGAGGAGGAGGCTGTCATCACGGCCACCAGGACAATCGGTTCCTTCCTTGACAGCGGTAGTGCACTTCTGGCTGTAGCAGCATGTACAGCGCTGGGGGAAATTGGACGCAACGGGCCCCTACTAGTGCCCTCGGAGGGTGAGGGCTTCACCAAACTGTCCATTGTGGACAACCTCTTGGCTCGCATCCCTTCCGGAAAGGAGAGCAACAAGATGAAGGAGCGATCCATCCATACCCTGGGGTACCTCCCGGTTGGAGATGTGGACTTTCCCCATCAGAAGAGGATACTGCAGGGTCTCATGGACTCTGTGGAGGCGAAGCAGGTTGAGCTGCAGTTCACAGTAGGAGAGGCCATCACCAATGCTGCCTTAGGAAGCAGCTCTGGAGCTGGCAGGGACCCATGGACCTGCACTGAGGATGACTACAGCCCACCACTCATGTCACATGTTAAGAACAATGATGTGGTGCCATGGGTCCTCGGCTCCATTCTGACCAAATACATACCCAGTCAGAACCCGCATGTCCGACAAGCAGCCTGCATCTGGTTGCTCTCTCTGGTCAAGAAACTCGGCCATCACAAGCAGATCCGGTCCAACCTGAAGCAGATCCAGGTGGCGTTCATCTCCGCCCTGTCGGACCCTGATGATCTGAGTCAGGATGTGGCATCTAAAGGCCTGGGCCTGGTCTACGAGATGGGAGGAGAAGGTGACCAGCAGGAGCTGGTGTCGGCGCTGGTCGAAACACTCATGACTGGCAGGAGAGTGAAGCACGCGGTGTCAGACGACACAGAGGTGTTCCAAGGGGAAGCATTGGGGAAAGCACCGGACGGACACGGCTTGTCCACGTACAAGGAGCTTTGTTCATTGGCCAGCGACCTCAACCAACCGGATCTGATCTACAAGTTCATGAACTTGGCCAATCACCACGCCATGTGGAATTCCCGCAAGGGAGCGGCGTTCGGGTTCCACATCATCGCCGCGAAAGCCAGTGAACACCTCACTCCCTACCTCCCCCAGCTGGTGCCCCGCCTCTACTGCTACCAGTTTGACCCAAACCTGGGCATCCGCCAGGCCATGAGCAGCATCTGGGACGCGCTGGTCAAGGACAAGACACTGGTGGACAAGTACCTGAAGGATATCCTGCAGCATGTCATCTCTAACCTGACCAGTAACACCTGGAGGGTTCGGGAGTCCAGCTGCATGGCCCTAAACGATCTGATCCGCGGCCGCCAGGCTGACGACATCACAGAGCACCTGGCGGAGATGTGGGAGACGCTGTTCAGAGTCCTGGACGACATCAAGGAGTCTGTGAGGAAGGCTGCAGACGTGGCTCTGAAGACACTCAGTAAGGTGTGCACTCGCATGTGTGAGTCCACGAGTGCTGCAGCCCAGAGGACCGTGGCCATCATCTTACCCCCCCTGCTGGACAAAGGCATCGTTAGCAATGTTTCTGAGGTTCGCTCGCTTAGCCTGCAGACCCTGGTGAAGGTCAGTAAGACGGCTGGTGCCATGCTGAAACCCCACACCCCTCGGCTGATCCCAGCCCTGTTGGAGGCCCTCAGCACCCTGGAGCCCCAACTCCTGAACTACCTCAGTGTCCGAGCTACGGAGCAAGAGCGGAGCGCCATGGACGCAGCCAGGCTAACCGCTGCAAAGTCCTCCCCCATGATGGAGACCATTAACATGTGTCTGCAGCATCTGGACGTCTCTGTTCTGGGAGAGCTGGTCCCCAGGCTCTGTGAGCTGCTGAAGAGCGGAGTAGGTCCGGGAACCAAGGGCGGCTGTGCCAGTGTCATCGTTTCGCTCACGCTGCAGTGTCCCCGAGACCTCACCCCATACTCAGGTAAACTGATGAATGCCCTGCTGAACGGCGTGCATGACCGGAGCGCTGTGGTCCAGAAAGCTTTTGCCTGCGCCCTGGGCCACGTGGTCAGGGCAGCCAAGGACAGCAGTGTCGAAAAGCTACTGCTGAAGCTCAACACCTGGTACCTGGAGAAAGAGGACCCAGCGTATAGGTCATCATGCATGCAGACTGTGCACGCCATCAGCCACCACAGCCCTGATGTGCTGAAGAGCCACGCCGGAGTGGCACTGCCCCTGGCCTTCCTGGGCATGCACCAGGAGGCCCCAGGCCCAGAGGAGAAGGGAGGGTGCCACGATGCCACACTGTGGGCAGAGGTGTGGCAGGACAATGTCCCAGGAAGCTCCGGAGGCATCAGGCTCTACATGACGGAGTTGATCGCTATTACCCAGAAGGCTTTGCAGTCTCAGTCCTGGAAGACGAAGGCTCAAGGTGCCGCTGCCATGGCGACCGTTGCCAAGCAGCAGACGGGCTCCTTGGTGGCGCCGCACCTTGGCACGGTGCTGACCGCTCTGATGCAGGGGCTGTCCGGACGCACCTGGGTGGGCAAGGAGGAGCTGCTGAAAGCCATTGGCTCGGTGGTGTGTGAGTGCCGCTCTGAGCTGCAGAAGCCCCGCCCTGGTCAGCCCGCCGTCTCCGAGGTGCTGGCGGCGGTGATGAAGGAGTGCCGTCGCAAGAAGGAGAGCTTGGCGTACAAGATGGCCGCCCTGCGCTGTGCCGGCGATGTGCTTCACAGCAGCCAGGAGGACGGCTTCAGCGACATGGCCCAGATCCTCATCCCTCTGATCAGGAAGAGATGTCCAGAGAGCGGCAAGTCACTGGAAGAGGATGAGGAGGAGGAGGAAGATGTGAAGGACGGAGAGCTGCGGACAGAAGCTCTGCTCTGTGCCTTCGACACGCTGGCAAAGAGCTGGCCCAGGAACCCACACACTCAGGCGGCTTTCCAGGTGGAGGTTTGCGCGCTCATGTGTGACGTGGTCAGGCGGAGCAGTTGGCGGGTGCAGCTGGGAATCCTGCGGTGCATGAAGGCGTACTTCCAGGGGCTGGTGTTGCTCCAGAAGGACCACCACCACCATGAAGGTCAAGATTCAAACACGCCGCTGTCGCAGATCCTGTCGGAGACCTGCGCTGCTCTCGCGTGCCCACTAGAGAACAAGAGCTACGCGTCTGTGCGGAGCGAAGCCTTGTCCGTGGTGGAGCTGCTGCTGCGGAGGACCAGGGAGAGCGGCCGCTGGGACTGCCTGATCCCCGAGAGCAGACGGCTGCTACAGAGCTCTCTGTCGGGCCTGCTAGAGGACGTCATGCCTGACCTGAAGGACCAGGCTCTGGAGCTCCACAGAGTCATCCAGAGCCATCAGCCCTGAGAACACAGCCTGGGATCCAGCCTGCTTGCTACATTCTGCAAATTATTTTTTGATTTTTTTTTATGAGGGGAGCGTCATATGGAAGCCAAGTCTATGGAATTTTTTGTTTGTTTGTTTAGAGCACTTTAGAGCCATCCAAGTCTATGAACTTTAATATTTGTTTAGAGCAAGCCAAGAGCCTCCCCTTGGCTCTTAGGCAAGCGGAGACAGTGCCCGCTTTTAAACAGCTTTTAAAAACACACCTGTATGTCAAGTGCTTTTCCAAATTTGTATTTTATATGTTTGTGTGTATGTGTATGTAGACCTATGTGTATGTATATGTAGATATGCATCTACATCTGTAAAATTCATTCATTCATTCATTCATGAACTTTAATGTTTGTTTAGAGCACTTTAGAGCTAGCCAAGTCTATGAACTTTAATGTTTGTTTAGAGCACTTTAGAGCCAGCCAAGTCTATGAACTTTAATGTTTGTTTAGAGCACTTTAGAGCCAGCCAAGTCTATGAAATTTAATGTTTGTTTAGAGCACTTTAGAGCCAGCCAAGTCTATGAACTTTAATGTTTGTTTAGTGCACTAAATGACGACGTAAGACGTCATGCGACCGATATAAATACAGTGTGCGCCCCTCACTTCACACGAGTGTGATTGTTTGTTGTTTTTGTTTTTTTTACACAGCTTCACCGTCTGGAAAGCCTCCTATAGTCTGTGCCCAAACGAGAGAAAATCACTCACAGCTTCTGATTGGTCTGTGGGGGCTGGTCGGACCAGTGTTGTCCAATAGAGACACACCTGGCTCTGAGCCCGAGGGTCCCCAAATCCCCAAAATAATCCTATTTGTTTGGATCTGATGGTGGTGTTTATCGCTCCCCTCGCCCATGACAAAAAAAGGCTGGGCTGAGGGGCGCTCTTATCATTGTACATCATCATGACGTAAAAGAGACACTAAGCCGATTTGCTCAGACACTATTACGTAAACTTCTCCATTCATTGTCAATGATAATTTAATGTTTGTTTTAAAAAAAAAATAGCCGATTTGCTCCGACACAAAAACTTCTCCATTCATTGTCAATATGTTATGTTTGTGTAAGACGAAAATCTACACTAATAGCTGAATGTACTGTATCACTTCGTCTCTTGCGGGTGGAAACCTCATATGTCTAAAAGCTGTTACTAAAAATAGCAAAGAAATAGCAGATCTACAAAGTCAAAATGCTGCTTTTTTAGCTTGTAGATTGGCTATTTTAGCTATATATCTTTATGTGTGATAGTATTACAAAACATAAAAAGTTAAAAATATGGAAATAATAAGAGGCCAACAGCACCGACTTACTTTATGAATGCACAGCATGTATTTGCCCTGGGTGTGAGAGATTAGTACTGACTGAGAGGGTGAAAAATTGTATAATTCCTATAGGGTTGACAGCTTATCAGTCCTAGGGCTGATATATCAGTTATGAGCTGTAGGGCTAACACAACTCTAACTCTAACTAATCAGTGCAAGCGAAATTGCCGCTGCACGCTAACCTCAGTGCACAAACAACTCCGCATGGCAAACATGTCTGCCACAGTTGCTTGTGTTTATGCCATGCTATTTTGTCGTCTTTTTCCCAGTGATCTGGTTGCTCTTAGGCCTCACTCAGACCTTTACAACAGATTGCTGTATGCTTGCTGTATACAAAGGGTGTGACACAGCTTGCCCCAATGCATTTCCAATGGGAGTCACATGGTCTGACACAACACTTGTGTTGTATGAGGGAGAGGGGCGCAGTTGAAACACAGCCGAAAGCCATACAACAGCTTCTAGTCCAAAATGTAGTCCTCAAACCATGTGACTCCCATTGGAAATGCATTGGGGCGGCCATGACACTACACAACATTCATTCAACAAGCATACAGCAATGCAGTAAAGGTCTGAGTGAGGCCTAAAAGAAAAAAGAAAATCTTCTGCAGGCAATATTTCATTAGAAGTGCAATGGCAATTTCTACATTCCAGTGTCTTGTAGATTCAGGTAGATCACAGGAGTGATCCTACGGAGTAAACGCCACATAGTAAAAGGTATCAATATTGCAATGTAGAAATACTAGAAGTAAAAGTCCAGAATTCCCAAATTGATTTGAGTAAAAGTACAAAAGTACTGGCATCACAAAATGTACTTAAAAGTACTAAACGTAAATTTGCAGAATTATGCAGAATGTCCAATTTCACAGGTTTCAAATCGGTTTCAAAGCGCATCTACAAGCTCACAATGTGTCGCGATGCAGTGTGGTTAGCTGCTATTCTCTTTTCCTGCCAGTGGATCTGGTCTGTTGCTCTGTCTCTGTCTGCATCTGATAATAACTGTTTGGCTCCCCAAGCATGGCTTCACTGACTCTCCAACACCAACAGCCATAAACGATACTGTATGTCATTGTCAACCCAGGATTTGTATAGTTATTAGGGGGTCAAGCCCAAAGGGCCTAGACCTCTTATTGTTTCCGTGAAACATTCTGCCATTTTAGCAGTTTTGGCAGTTCTGTGCTATCGTTCTTCACGAAATTCGGCAATATGGTGGAGGGCCGTGAGGATCTCTCAGGAATAGATGCTCACACTCATTCGTCAAAAGATCTAAAGTGAGGGATGTGCCAATGAAACATTTTGGCCGATATCCATATCTGATAATTAATTGCTGTTATGGGCAACTATGATGAACTAGAATTGTCCAATACCGATCTCCCATCACTAGTAAATTGTTATGATTTGCTCGATCCACTTTTCTGCGGTTTTTGGCCATGTCAAAGAAATCGCATTTACATACATGCGAATGGAATCTGACTCTGGTAACAGACAACCCCTTGTATGGTGTATGATTATAAGAGTGCCCCTCAAGTGTGATTTGTTTTTCTTTTTTGGCTTGACCCCGTCTTATAGCTGCTTGCAGCTATATTTGTATTTGTATTTGTATTGCACATCTGTTGCACAATGTTTATGGACAGAGAGGCATGCCTGTTAAGTATAGATGAGATGACTGTGATGAATACACCCTCAACTCACCTAGTATGCATGTATTTTTGTCTGTTTATCTGTTTTTGTACTGCAGCTTTTAAGCCCTCGACTCCAACACAACTTTCTTCTCCTGTGGGAGACAAATGAAAGTGAATCTTGAACGGCATTGAGCGCATTTACAAACCGTAAACAGCTGGTGCTCGAAGTATATGACCTATCACAAACATGGACAAACTCACTGGCAAGTGGCAAGCATAGCAGTGTATTTTATAAAATGACGAGCAGTTCACGAAGGTATGGGAACCAGTCTTAGATACAATGGACCCTTCGAGACTGCGCTTCAATGTACCTTATTGAACGGTAGTGAATAACAAAGACTCTGGTGACCTGTAATGTACAATCATGTCAAGACTGTGGTGTACTCGTTTTGTCTTGTTTTTTGTATTTAGTTTTTTGTCTGTGCATTGTAATGTCCGTATTGTGGTACTTGTTGTTTTCCTATGTTGTGTTTAAAAAAGAAAGATGTGTGGTTCTATATACATTGAATTGCGATTGTTCAGCTGTGAAATTTCAGAGCCTCAATAAAAATACAATGAAGAGCAATGCTTCATATTAAGCTAATATGAAGAATTTAAACGGAGCTTACAGGTGGGAATCAACACAGTTGCTGCTGCCAAATGCAGGAAGGACTGGTGACGAAATAAAACCACACTAACTTCTTATAATATCACTGTAAATAAATGATAAAGGGAGCGGGTGAGCAAAACACCTTGTACAATTACAATTACAATTACAATTTACAATATGGGCATTTCGCAGACCCTTAATTTACAATAAGGAAGGAAAACAGAAATAGTAATCTAGGATCATAGGTAGGCTAAACCAAGAACCTATCATGAGTCTAAACATTATAATATCAAACAATCTATAATTTATACATTGAAACTATTGACTATAGGATGCCAGGTCAACACACACTATACTGACTATAGGATGCCAGGTCAATACACACTATACTGACTATAGGATGCCAGGTCAACACACACTATACTGACTATAGGATGCCAGGTCAATACACACTATACTGACTATAGGATGCCAGGTCAATACACACTATACTGACTATAGGATGCCAGGTCAACACACACTATACTGACTATAGGATGCCAGGTCACACACACTATACTGACTATAGGATGCCAGGTCAACACACACTATACTGACTATAGGATGCCAGGTCACACACACTATACTGACTATAGGATGCCAGGTCACACACACTATACTGACTATAGGATGCCAGGTCAACACACACTATACTGACTATAGGATGCCAGGTCACACACACTATACTGACTATAGGATGCCAGGTCAACACACACTATACTGACTATAGGATGCCAGGTCAACACACACTATACTGACTATAGGATGCCAGGTCAACACACACTATACTGACTATAGGATGCCAGGTCAATACACACTATACTGACTATAGGATGCCAGGTCAACACACACTATACTGACTATAGGATGCCAGGTCAACACACACTATACTGACTATAGGATGCCAGGTCAATACACACTATACTGACTATAGGATGCCAGGTCAACACACACTATACTGACTATAGGATGCCAGGTCAACACACTATACTGACTATAGGATGCCAGGTCAACACACTATACTGACTATAGGATGCCAGGTCAATACACACTATACTGACTATAGGATGCCAGGTCAACACACTATACTGACTATAGGATGCCAGGTCAATACACACTATACTGACTATAGGATGCCAGGTCAACAAATTAACCTGGCATCCATCTACACATAACATTCTATCTAAATTAAATTGTATCCATAATTTGCATAAGCCAGCGAGGTCATCAAAGGCTATGGCAAGTGATACAGGCTAAGGTGGAGTCTGAAGAGGTGAGACTTCAGATTACAGTGGAAGATTGGGACGAGAGTGAGTCTGCAGTTTTAATTGGGGGGAGTTCATTCATTCGCAGTTAGGGAGCCATGAAGGGTGAAGGGTCTGATACGTGTGGAGCGTTGTCCCGGATGTTTTAAGGAAGGTTCTGACAGCTTCCTTGTGTTAGCTGATCTGACTGAGCGGGAGAGGTTGAGACACTGTCTACCACTCCGCCTTGCGGTGGACTACTAGTGATAGTTATGGTACCCACCACTGTGCACTTTATGAGAACTCAGGTTTATCCTCTCTGACTGAGAGGCGAGATAAGCATTGGCACCTATTTTTTATATAAAGCCATTGCTGGGATGCTCCCTGACTATATTTGTTCCATGATGGAACTGAACAATAGCACCTATCAGACCCGCTCTAGTGATTTCTTAAGGATCAAAGTTCCTCAGGCCCAGACAGAGTTGGGCAAGACAGCTTTTTCTGTCAATGGCCCAACTTCATGGAATGAACTCCAAAACTCTTTAAAACTGAGCACCCTGCCATCCTTCTGTGTTAAGTTGCATAAATAAATCACAGGGACAAGTATTTAGGAGACCGGTCTGTTTACTTCTCTCTCCACATGCATAACAGCGGACACAACCTGCCTTCCTTCTTTTCTTACACACACCACGCAGTTCAAAGGAATGCTCCAGAATATTTTTCACCGTGATTGCTCCCAGCTGCTTCAATTCAATTTATTTTACTGATGGTTGTTCTGTATAAAGTTCCTTTGTAATTTACCCTGATTTATAATGTTGTTTGATGTATTGTTTTGTGACTGTATTTTATGTATTGTAACCTCGGCTACGTTGAAAATGAGGGCTTGCCCTCAACTGTATTCCAATTTCCGAGTATAAATAAACCTTTGGTATGTGCAAAGCAGATACTGTGTAGATCCACACACATAGCTCCCGTTTAGAGGATTTTCTTTCATGTTAATTTTGAGCAACACATGCTCTTCATCAGACTTATCTATATTCACCGCCTCATCATTAGTCTGACTATAATTATATTTATGTATTCCATGAAATGAATGTGTTTCTTATGGCGCTGCAGAACTTGGCACCATGCACTATCTTTAAAGAGACAGCTAGTTCCTGCACTAGCTGTTTCTTTAAAGATAGCCCACTGCATGCTGCTGAGTTTGGCAAGCATACACAGTCACACAAGAAAGGTTACTTAATAGACAATATATTAGCCCATTATTAGACTTAATTAGATGTTGACAACATAATGAGCGGTGAAATCTCTCTCTCTCTCTCTCTCTCTCTCTCTCTCACACACACACACACACACACACACACACACGCACACGCACATATACGCACACGCACGCACACACACACACACACACACACACACACACACACACACACACACACACACACACACACACACACACACACACACACACAAATTTACGCACACAGAAAGTGCACCAGGGCAGGCTATTATTTATTTCTTCTTATAGTATTGTAAGTACAAGTCCATCATTCTCTGTTGCAGGATGATATGGTTATACAAAAGCACAATGAAAAGGTTGCTTGCAGCAATTCAGAGCTCAGCACAGCTCAAAAGCTGCCACAGATAAATCACTCCCTCCAAACGACAGTCTATAATAGTTCTCATATAAAATAAATCATCAGGGAAAGAAAGCCAAGGGGCTTCTTGCCATGATCTGGCTCACCAAGCTCCAGGAGAATCCAAGAGAATTGATTGGTCACTCAGTACTAGGCGATGGTGCTGTTATATCCGTTGATCAGTTGTTTTCTCAAACTTAACCTGCTCCATACTCCTGTACAGCACATCTGTTGGGTGGAAACCTCCTGCTCCATACTCCTGTACAGTACATCTGTTGGGTGGAAACCTCCTGCTCCATACTCCTGTGCAGCACATCTGTTGGGTGGAAACCTCCTGCTCCATACTCCTGTACATCTGTTGGGTGGAAACCTCCTGCTCCATACTCCTGTACAGCACATCTGTTGGGTGGAAACCTCCTGCTCCATACTCCTGTACAGCACATCTGTTGGGTGGAAACCTCCTGCTCCATACTCCTGTACAGCACATCTGTTGGGTGGAAACCTCCTGCTCCATACTCCTGTACAGCACATCTGTTGGGTGGAAACCTCCTGCTCCATACTCCTGTACAGCACATCTGTTGGGTGGAAACCTCCTCCTTATGTCCAAAACTGTTACTTTTCAGGGTTCAAAAATGGCAAAAATAGCAGATCCACAAGCTCAAAACGTGTCGCGTTTCGAGCTTATGTGTATCTGCTACTTTTGATGCTTTTCTGTGATGCTGTATTGTGATGAGAGTCATATTGTGGTGAGTGTTAATGGGGGGCACACACAAAAAATATATAATATGGAGATGGCGTTTCTGCCCAGTAATACAGTATATATCCTAGTAAGAAGTGATACAACAGTCCTAACCCTGTTTAAACTTTCGTTTATTTTAAGAAAACTTCAATCAATAGTATACACGCCCCTTGTCAGAATACCATTGTCTCGCCAGAATTGGTGATGGTCACTGTTTTTGCAACAAACAACACTTTTTCTAACCTAATTATAATTATTAAACATACCCAACTGAACATAAAACCAAACTAAGGCTAGGCAAGTCGAGCCAAACCGAGTAAAAGGAAAGGGGGAGATCGAGGGACTGGGCCAATAAAGTGGAAAGAAATTGCCAGTACAGACATATGCCTCTCTAACTGAATGAACCACATTCTAAGACAAACAAAAAGTGCTGCTGATGGTTCTGTAATGAGATCTCTCAACGTTGGATCTGCCAACTGGCAGCACGCTGGCAATTTTATAGAGGGCAGAGTAATCGACTTCAATCTGGCAGCACCTGGAAAGAGCAGAGAATATAGAGCGATTCAGTGCTTAACCTCTTAAACCCCAGGGGGGTCCAGGAGGGAAAATCAAAAATATCGGAGTTGGAACCTAAGACCTTGACCAGCCCCATTTACCCGCTGAGAGCTGTTCATGAGGTGGGCAGCCTCTGCCCCCGCCGGTGGGGGATTGGGGCTCAACTTCACCCTTTTTGCAAAATAATACATGTTATTAATGACGTTTTGAAGATTTATAACACTTTCCTGGGGGTCTTTATGTGTGTAATATGTGGTTTTAGATATTTTAGATTTGAGCAGTGAGCCCATAGATATATATAAGAAAGCTAGATGGCTCACCCGCACTCTGGCCAATGGAGAGCGACGTTGCTACTTACTGCATCTTACTTCGGGGCAGCATAACATTGTGTCTATGGGGCATGTACTTTTAAATAACCATAACTTGCTCAATTCTCAACCGATTTTCAAACGGTTTGGTTTGTTATAAACGTCAGAGACGTCCGCATACTTATATGCATTTATACAACGTTCATATAAAAAACAAAATTAAGCAGATAAGCGCCCTGAATTTGTAATAAACCAACCCGTTTTAAATCCGTCAAGATTTGAACGATTTATGACTTGAGTTTTTGTTTGAGCTGCCATAGAACATACTGTACTGTAGCCCCGAAGCAAGATGGCCGCCGAGTGAATTACGTCAGAGACTCCGCCTTGAGCCATCTAGCCTTTATATCTATGAGTGAGCCCAGTGTCTCTGATGTTATGGACACTGGGCTCACTTCCTTCCTGGACTACATGTTGTCTCAGTAATAATAATAATAATACACTTTATTTGTATAGCACCTTTCATACATAAATGCAACTCAAAGTGCTTCACAGGGCAGTACATAAAAATAGCAATAAAACACAGGCAAGCAGTTAGACGGATAAAACAATGGTAAAGAGCAAACAACAAAAAAAAAGCATAAAAACATAGATGGACGAGAAACAAAGCACACCGCAAAAGGTCAGAATAGAGAACTCAACTAAAACTAAAACTAAAACTCAATTAAAAGCAAGAGTAAAAAGGTGAGTCTTGAGTTGAGCTTTAAAAATGTCTACAGAGGGTGCGTGTCTAAGTTGAAATGGAAGTCGATTCCAGGCTGTAGGCCCATAGAAGCAGAAGGCTGCCTCACCATACTTTTTTGTAGACATTCTTTCAGGCACTTCAAGCAGGCCAGCAGTGGAGGACCTGAGGGGGCGGTTAGGAACGTATCTGGGTAGGCATTCGCGGAGGTATGAGGGTGCAAGACCGTTTAGGGATTTATAAACAAGTAAAAGAATTTTAAAATCAATCCTAAAAACCACCGGGAGCCAATGTAGTGAGTGTAAAACTGGAGTAATATGATCTCTCATCTTAGTTTTGGTTAAAACCCTAGCAGCCGCATTTTGAACAAGTTGGATTCTGTCTGTTGACTTCTTTGGCAGGCCCGAGAGGAGGGAATTACAGTAATCGAGACGCGAAAAAACAAAAGCATGGACCAATGTTTTAGCATCATCTAAAGATAAATATGCTCTTATACGTGCGATGTTTCGAAGATGAAAGAAAGCTGTCTTGGTAGCTTGATTAATGTGCGCATTAAAATTCAGATCTGAATCGATAATAACCCCTAGGTTCTTTACTGTCGACTTACTTCCTACATTTAGGTTACCGAGTTTATTTTGTATCAATTATTTTTGCTCATTAGAGCCAATTATAAGAACTTCTGTCTTATCCTCGTTCAGTTGGAGAAAGTTCTCACTCATCCAGCATTTAATGTTGGACAGACAGGATAGCAGTGGGTCAAGGGCAGAGGGGTCATCAGGGGCTACGGAAAGATACAGCTGCGTATCGTCCGCATAGAAGTGGTAATTCACTCCAAGGGCGCTAATGAGTTCTCCCAGCGGCAATATATAGAGGGAGAACAATAGAGGACCAAGGATTGAGCCCTGTGGAATACCGGAATCAATATTGTGCGTGTCCGATACAAAGTCGGCTAGGCTGACAAAATAGCTTCTTCCTGATAAGTATGAGGAGAACCAGGATAAGGCCGTGCCTGAGAGGCCTATCAAGTGCTCGAGACGTTGTATTAAAATTGAGTGATCAATTGTATCGAAAGCGGCCGTTAAGTCCAGGAGTAGTAGAACGGACACATGTTTCTTGTCGGCGGATACCCTGAGATCATTGATTACTTTTACAAGTGCCGTTTCAGTGCTGTGCCCTTTTCTGAAACCGGATTGAAATGTATTATGTATATTATTGTTCTGCAGAAAAATGTCTAGTTGGAGAAAGATGATTTTTTCTATTACCTTGCCCAGAAAAGGGAGATTGGAAATTGGTCTGTAATTTCCCAACACAGAGGGATCAAGGTTATTTTTCTTAAGTAGTGGCTTAACTACAGCCGTCTTCAGTGAGTCAGGAAAGATGCCTGATTGTAAGGAGCTGTTTAGAATTTGCAGGATTTCTCCAAGTACACACTCTAGCACCTCTTTGAGGAAGGGGGTGGGAATACCGTCCAGTGAACATGTGGATGAGGACATCTGCATTATGGTTTTGCGGAGTTCCTCTTCCTCGACTGTATGGAAAGACGCCAGGCTTCCCCTAGGGCGAACAAGCGAGGCACCATTTGCTGTGTTTGCAGCAGCTACATTTATGATGCCAGCTCGAATGTTAATGATTTTGGCATTAAAAAAGGATGCAAACTCGTTGCACTTAGCAGTAGAGGCGGGAAATGATTGCTTGTAAGACTGGGGAGGGTTAAGTACACGTTCAATAGTGGAAAATAGTACTTTTGCATTTTTCTTGTTCTTAACAATGATGGCCGAGAAATATGCCTGCCTAGCCAAGCGCAAAGCTCTGTTGTAGGTAGCTGTTGAGATCTTAAGAGTCTCTAGATTGATCGTGTTTTTATTTTTTCTCCAGACACGCTCTGTTCTGCGACAGTGTGTCTTAAGTGAGCGTGTATGCTCATTTATCCAAGGTGTTATTTTGGAGTTGCATTTCTTTTTGTTTTTTAACGGAGCCACTATATTAAGGGCAGATTCTACTTTGAAATTAAATTGTTGGACCATATCATTCACTGAGGGAGTGACCAGTGATGGGGGAGCAGGTGTGAGATGACGGGAAAAAGCAGTGGCGGTGGATGCGTTAAAAAAACGTTTTTTTATAGTATATTCTGTGTTGTTTTTTTCTAGAGCCGTAGTAGTCATATTAAAACATAGCAAGTAATGATCTGATAACTCAGGCCTTTCAATGGTCCTATCAATCCTAATATTCAGGTTTCTGCTCATGACCAGGTCAAGGGTATGGCCATGGTTATGAGTAGGCCCAACAACATGCTGAATAAAGTCGAAAGAATTTAATAGTTGTAGGAAGTCCATAGCCACGCTGTCTGAGGCATTGTCCACGTGCAAATTGCAGTCACCTATAATCAGTGTTCTATCATAGTTTGTGGAACAAATAGATAAAAGCTCTGACAATTCGGTTAAAAACAGTAAGACAGTAAGACAGCCCTCCCCCTATCCCCAAGGAGGAGCAGTGCACCAAAGCTTTATGGGAATTGTAGTCCAGGAAGGAAGTGAGCCCAGTGTCGATGACATCAGAGACACTGGGCTCACTGCTCAAATCTGAAATATCTAAAACCACATATTACACACATAAAGACCCCCAGGGAAGTGTTCTAAATCTTCTAAACGTCATTAACATATATTATGAAAATTATTGAAAATTGTAAATACTCAAGTAAAGTAAAAGAAATACCTAACAATTATACAGTACTTAAGTAAATGTACTTTTCAACACTGACATGGTCTACTGGACAACACATGTCGACTTGAAGTTAATGGAGCAGATCCTTGTGCACCTACAGTATAGATATACAGTACAGAAGGGGGTTGACTATCGTATAAGAAAGCACTCCCTGATGTGGGAATGCCCCACAGTCAAAAGTTTCTGGGAACAGATAACTCATTATCTATCTAAAGTATTACAAAAACATATTCCCTGTTGTCCTAAATTATTGCTCCTTAATGATGATTCTTTAACTTTAAGTATTGTTCAGAGACAATTCTGGCAGGAAGTACCACTGCAAAAAAAATGTTGGCACTGCGATGGCAAGCTCCACATTCTCTGCCCTTTAATCACTGGAAACAGTTATTAACTGATGTTGTAACAATGGAGCTTTCTACAGCTAGATTAAATGGTGCAAACTATCAAACAATAGATAGCTGGAACCATATTCTCTATCAAGTTAGGACCTCTACTATATAACTAGCATGACATATATAACTAATTATATCTGTATAATCCCTTTTTTTTCTCTTTTTTTTGGGTCTTTGTTGAAATCTTTGCTCATATCTTTTTCTTTTCAGGCCTATGACGGGGTGGGTTGGGAGGGATTAATTTATTGTTATTTATTTACAATTTGTTTTGATATATGTTTATGTTGCATTTAATTGTTATAATCATTACTATATTTTCTCTTTTTTTTTTTTGTCAACGGTGGTTGGTGCAGGGGTTTGGGGGTAGGATTTTTAAAAATGAGGCAAGGGGCAATTAAGCCACTGATTGCAGTAGGCAAATAATTTGAATTACGCTTTGTGTGCATTCTCTTTGTATGCCTGTACCTGTGCCTTTCATCCAAAAAATGAAATAAAAATGTATCAAAAAAAAAAGAAGAAAGCACTCCCTCATACTGCGACCTTAATTGCTTTTAACACAAAGTTAACAAAAATCAAGTGCTTCTTTAACTTGCACATACAAACTTAAACTTCTCTTTTTTAATATTTGTATTATCAGTTTACAATTTACAATTTTAGCATTTAGCAGACGCTCTTAATCCAGAGCGACTTACTTAAAGGACAACTTAGTTTTTTTTCAACCTAGGTTCATGTTTTAGGTTGTTTTAGTAAAAGGTGAGTGTTATTTTTTTTTCATTTGCTGCTTTCTTTCGTTTTAGGGATTTTAGCTGTTTTTGACAGGGGGCGGGGGCATTCGCACATGGGGCTAAATATGTATTTCTTTACAAAATGTTATAGCGATTTATTTTTATTTTTTTTACTATAGTCCTACTATAGACACCAAGAAATTACATCTGGCCACAAAGATTACAAGATCTACTGAATAGTAGCCTACTGTGTGTCATAGGCTCAATATTTCAGTTTGACACATTCAGTAGATCCTGTGATCTTTTGTGGGGTCTAGTAGGACTATAATAAATAATACAAAAATAAATCACTATAACATTTTGTAAAAGAAAAATACATATTTAGCCCCATGCTCGATTGCCCCCACCCCCCTGTCAAAAACAGCTAAAATCCCAAAAACGAAAGAAAGCAGCAAATGAACCAATCTTTTACTTTCTCTAATAATAACCTAAAACATGAAGCTTGGTTGAAAAAAACTAAAGTTGTCCTTTAAGCAAGAACAAAAAGCATGGCAATACATCACATACATGTACAAAAAAATAGTTATCATGAAACATGCGTAAGCTAAGAACGTAACAGTGGAATATCTATAATGAAACTATGCATATATACTTTAGAGTGCTATGTCTACATAAAATGCTATTCTAGTGCTACATAAAATGCTATAAGTCTGCATAACATTATATTATAAGTCTACATAAAGTGCTATCTAAATTACATAAATTGAGCCTTTGCATATGCCTGTAAGGTCGTCGGGGCTAGGGCAAGTGCTACGGGCCATGATGGAGTCTGAAGAGGTGGGTTTTCAGAGTACGGCGGAAGATTGGGAGTGAGGCTGCAGTTCTGATTCTAATGGGAAGTGCATTCCATAGTTTCGGAGCCAGAAGCGTTGCCCCGGCGTTTTTAGTGAAGGTACTTCCAGCTTCCTTGCGTTTCCTCTAGTGCAAAGTCAAACCTGCGGTAGTTTCATAAGCCTTTAGCCACTTTCAAGCTGGCTTCCATATTTTAGGCATGGCATCGTAGGTCAAATTGAAGGGGCAACGTGTTCTTTCGTAAGTTAATGCCCTACTTATTTATACTACACAAAAGCATCAAAAGTAGTTTTTCAGCTATTTTTGCTATTCATCAAACAACCACGTATAGGTGCATGCATGTTTGTATTTCTTTCATTGGCTGACATTCAGACAATGCAGTGTCACTCTAGCTTTTGTTCTGGATTTGTCAGCTACTGCCGTATTAGCCCTAGCGCTGATAACAGTTAACCAGCCCCCGATAGTGATATGGAGATTACATACAAGTAAGAGAAAAAGCAAAATGAACCATAAAGAGATGTGAGATGGGACGTGACGGGCGGGGTAGTAATGAGGAGGAAAATGGGGAACGTTCGCTTCTATTGAAGCCTAATTTATTATCTCTGTCGGGTGGAAACCTCATATGTCCAAAAAAACAGAACTGTCACTTTTCACGATTCAAATTCAATGATTAAGTATCGGCTACTTTTCTGCTACTTTTGATGCTTTTGATTATTTTGTTTAGCTTTTACCGCGTTTGATGCTTTTGTGTGACACTGTAGAGTTATCAAGTAGGGCGTTAATGTCCATAAAAAAACACAAACAGTTAGATTATGGAGATAAGAGGTTGCTGCCTGACAGCAACGATATACTTTGTCACACTGCCTTGTCACGTGTCAAGAAATCGGAAATTCTCAGCGAGAAGCACAGACATGCGACAAAGTATAGATCAGGCTTTAAATACTCCTGCTGAGATGCTGCTGATGCTGAGATGATACTGATCAAACACAGAGAGAAAATATGTGAGGGGGCGTGAATTAGAGAGAGAGAGAGGGAGAGAGAGAGAGAGAGAGAGAGAGAGAGAGAGAGAGACTGTTTATGTCATTGTTTCATTGTTTGTCATTCACTTATTGTTGTGTGATGTATCATGTACAGTATGTACAGTATGTATTATGTTATTCACTTGTTGTCTCACACGTAGTGTTGTGACTTGTTTTATGATATTTATTATTTATGCTTTGGCACTGTCACATATTTTATATTTTATCAAAGAGAGAGCAAGAGAGAGAGCGAGAGAGCGAGAGAGCGAGAGAGAGAGAGAGAGAAAGAAAGAACAAAAAAGGACTCATGAGCTGGATAGAGGGAGTGGTGACTGCTGCAGCAAAACAACGACTGATGTCTGGGAGTTTTCTTTTATTTTTTTTATGTCATTTTCGAGACAAGGGGACACAATGATTTGAACCGACTGCTCCATTAGGGACAGTGACAATTGTGCCAAAGGGTCTCAAACTCTGTCGCCCTTGCTCTCCCTGTCAGTTTTCACTTCCAGATCTCTTCTTCACACTGTCTGTCTGTCTGTCTGTCTGTCTGTCTGTCTGTCTGTCTGTCTGTCTGTCTGTCTGTCTGTCTGTCTGTCTGTCTGTCTGTCTGTCTGTCTGTCTGTCTGTCTGTCTGTCTGTCTGTCAAGCATGCATCCGACGTACGTGTGTCGGAGGCGTGGCGGCTGGCAGGGGAGATTGAGAAGAAAACCACAACGATCCAGCATGTAGCTTTCTAGCTTTGCACCTGGAAGTTGAACCTGCTCAGCTTCAATTTGTAGCTTTGTAGCTTTTGCAGCAGCTACAAATGTCAGACGTATCTTTGTATCTTCATGTCGCTGGCTTCCAGTGAAAATGAATGGTAGACTGTATCTTTACATCTGCCCGTGTGAACACACCATTAGATGCACGATATAATCTGTAGTGTATCAAAATCGGCCATATCGGCCATAAAAATGCCATATCTGTAAGTATTCCCCGGTGTCCTTACATCAGCAACTTACTGTCTTTCCCACGGGCACGCAGACAGACGGATATGCACCACGCACCGCATGTGGTGTGCACTGTGCACAAACACACACGCATGTACATGCATTCACTCAGTGGATACTATAGCGCTGAACTACTGGCTCTAACCTGGGCTGACAAGGCAAAAAAGACACTTGTCGCACCTGCGAGCTATAGCATTAAAGGCTGATACTGCTGTATCAACACGCACAAATATGCTCAGACACGCCTGGTCATCAAAGCAGAATGTTTGCCATGATGAAGGTATACAATGAAGGACAGCTTGATGATAGAACATTGGCTGGAAGCCTGCATTGACCTGTTAAGTCATCTGCATGCAGTCACCACCAGTGAATGAAGTCCCAGCGGTCCTCTGTTGGAGATAAAGGGGACAGACAGATTAGTTGGACGGCAGTGACAGCATCGGAGGCACAGGGCAGAGATGTGCTCTGGCACAATTTGACCAACCGGTTAACAGAGCTTTCAGACTGTCTTAAAGGTCATATTCGTAGATAATTTCAACTCGAATCCTTATCGTTCCGTTCTGGAAGATCTCTCCGACATGCAGCCAAGTGTGTCGACCTCTGGCGTTTTTCCATCACCCTTGAGAGAGAGAAGCGCAGAATGGAATGCAAAGTTGTATTTAAGATTTATTTTTAACCTTTATGAGAACATGAGCAAAAAACGTCTTTGGTTTTTGGTTCCTCAGCAAGTGCGCATAATGTTTGTATAATTTCAGATGTCCTCAAAACAAAACAATAGGATTTAGGTAAAATGTCAATGACATTGCTACACTATGTCAATCCATCAATCCAACATTTTAGTCCCAAAACAAGATATCTCGAGAACACTACCACCTGGATTATCATGGACTTTGTTGTGCACCTCCATTAGCCTGGTTTCCAGCTTGATTCGCTACTCAGTCTGGTCTCCAAGGTAGGCGGGACATGTAAAAGGGAGAAATCGACCCGGGTATTCTGATTGGTCTGTGGTGCAGGTTGGGGGAAAAAAACACCAGTTTGACGTCGTATTAATGCGTACTGCATAGCTACTGCTGTTGTATTGATGATACAACAGCCTTTGGAAATGTAGGTTCCACACAGAGATTCCAGACTAATATCTACGCAGGGATATTATTCTGGCCATGCTCGCAGGCTAGTTTACCGTATGTAGTGGGTTGAACTTTCCTAGTCATGTGACGCCCCAATCACCCATATTCAGGACAGCTGAGACACCTTGCTGCTGACTGAATAAAAGGGAGCCACACCCAACCATCAGAGTAGCTTGCTTGCTTGTGTGTTCCTGGTGGTGTATTGCTGTTGTTGGTGCAAGAGTGTCATTAGGCTGGATTACTGCAACGTAACCTCGCCTCACCAGGCTTTCCACCACCTCGGAGGAAAGCCTGGTCTCTGTTTCAAAAGTCTGTATGATCCTGTCGGGAGCGGATGATATCGTTACGTCATGTTGTAGTATTGTTTTGTAGGCGACAGGCAGGAACAACAGGCGGCAACTTCCTTTTCCCTCAAACAATAAAAGCTCTCGTAGCCTGTAGCTTTTATTGAGAAAAATCGGTTTGAGGGAAAAGGAAGTTGCCGCCTGTTGTTCCTGCCTGTCGACCATCATCCGCTCCCGACAGGATCATATACCTAAATGAAATGGTGCCCAGGCTAACTGCAACGCACTACTCATCGGGATCCTTAGCAAGATCCTCCAGAGGCTCCAGTACATACAAAACAGCGCAGCTAGGATCCTAATGAGAGTGCGGAAATATGACCATATGATATTACACCCACCCTCCGTTCTCTCCACTGGCTCCCCATCACCTTCAGGACTGAATACAAGATCTCCCTTCTTACACACCAGTGCATCTACGGAAGGCTTCGAGTGGCGGGTTTAGGTGCCCCCCCCCCTACCTCTAAGAACTCATCGCCTCCACTCCTCCAACACCCATCTTCTCCCCGTCCCCCACACCAACCTCCGCACCATGGGCGACCGGCCTTCTGCCACACAGCCCCATGTCTGTGGAACTCTCTCCCTATTCACCTGAGAGCCCCACAGTCCACTGACTCTTTTAAGAATGGATCTAAGACCCAAGCTTTTCCCTACACTTGTTTTACTGCTTATGATGTTGCTTACGCTTCTTTTATTGTATTGTATTTTATTTATGCCATTTATTTGCCATGCTTTTAACCTTGTAGCACTTTGAGATTTGTAAGAATGTTAAGCGCTTTATAAATAAAATGCATTATTATTATTAATGGTTTGCAGTATATGGTCTCCTGTGTTTTTTCCTAAATGTGAAGTTATGAGCAAAATCTGAGTGTTCCTTATCTTGCAGGCATCTGACAGTGGGAATCCCACATGGGATAGGCTGCGTTATTCCCCCCACCTGTTGTAGGCTTATACTGCTTCGTATGCGGATTTGCATGCAGAGCTGCTGGTATGTTAGCTCCTGATCGTTAGTGGCTTGCTGCCCCATGGACCAGGGAGTACTGACTGCGTGGCATCTCCACGCCATAGCCTCGTATGCGAACTCACATGTGGTGCTCTTCAGCTCCTGTTGGTTTGGTGGTGTGCTTCACGGGACCAGAGAGCTGATGACAGCATGGCCTCTCATTGCCTAGTCTGGCATTCTTAAATCTGAGGTGAAGGGCTGCCTATAGTATATTGTATTTTTGTTTAAACTGTAATGATTATGTATTAATATTGTCATTTTGTTTTATTAGGAGGAGCTCTGCCTCTGCTGTTTTGTCCTTTTCTTTTGATTTAAGTTTATTTGATTTTGTTTATGTTTATTATTTATGACGCAAACCAACATTGTGGCTTTAGAGGGCGTAGTTATTAGGCTGCTATCTTCTCAGTTAAAGTCAGTGTGCCATAGTCCTACAGGTGGTTGGTCACGGGTGTAGGCTGGTCACGTGCATGTTGACTCTTGTTCTGTGCCTGCATGCTTTTGTGTATTTTAACCATATCTTTGTGCTTTACAGTGTGTATGAAGTGTGATTGTGCGCTCATTTGGTGGCGGTGAAACTATTAGATTCTCCCTCACTCCCTGACTTCCTCCTGTGTGTGGACACTACTGCACCCCTGACTGTACTTGTAACATTATAAGGTTATAGTGAATGATATTTTAACTTGGTTTTGATACATTTTGTAGTTTTAAATGGGTTGTTAAAGTAAATAATTATATTTCTAACCTGATGACCCTTCCTTGCCGTTTTTAAGTGATTAAAGTATTCTGCCTTGAGCCTGAATAAAATATTATGTATTTGTACTGGAACCACATGTCTCTGCTCCTCCTTATCTCAACCCTGTGGGTATTCAATGTGTATCATTATATATTATCATATATTCTCTGGGTGAAACTCCCAGGGTGGCTTAGTCTGGTGGTTCTGTGTCCATGCCCAGGTCACACGTAGGTTTTACTCTCGGGTCTTGAACTTGCACAATTTATTTCAACAGTGAGAAAAGCCATTTGCCATGAAACACACTGCACTTGCAACAGCGTAGGTGAAGCAACCCTAACTATTTCAGGTAGCATGATGAAGCAGCCTCTAGCCCTTTCTTTGTCTTTGAAGCTTGAAATGTGAATAATTGTGGCAGTGTAAGCTGCAAACCAGAACTTATTTTGAATGAGTAACATTTTGTTTTTTACTTAAAATGATGTTAACTTAATACATAAACGCAATATATTTTGTTTTGGTTTTTTTGTCCCTGTAAATAACTATCATCCACGGCACCCCTGAATTACATTGATATAGCACCTTACATTTATGGCATATTTACAGTATGTAAAATATGTGAATCTTTCCCCTTTACAATTGTGTCACGAGGAAGAGAATATCCGTTTCCATTTAGGACAGATTGAAAATAACTTTATACGTGACATTTAACCATTTGAACAATCTGCTATTTTTGTTCAGAGTTGGAAGAATAACTCATTCAAGGGGAATTCCACTCATTTTCAACATTTTACTATGTCATTAATATACCTTAGAGCTGTTGTGTGGAAATAATAAAGTCCCCCCTTTCTGTGTTTCCTAGAACTGGAGGTCTGAAAAAATCAACATGGTGAAGTACATCTTACATCTTGATGTCATCAAGATGTACTTCACC
>NC_136809.1:38747580-38777580 GCF_951216825.1 Electrona antarctica
AGCTCTCATTGCCTCACCGAGTATCAAATGAGTCCAACGTTCTCCTAGCCTGGCATGGCCAGACAAATATCACAGCGTAGATAGTCTGATCTCTGTGTCAAACCTGCATTTCCAAGGGGCATTAAAAATGCCTCTGCTCTGGTGATAAACCTGGCTGCCCCATATTTGCATACTCAGTTTTGTTTTTTCCACTTTCTAAATATAACAGCAGGTGCCTTGGCTTTTGGTGATATGTTAGGTGCAGATGACCATAAATTGTTCTGTTTTGATTGTTTTGTTCCATCTTTGCTTTGGCAATGTAAACGTATGTTTTCTCATGCCCGAAAGCTCATTTGATTTGAACTGAATTGATACCTGTGAGCTCTTCTGTAGCATCTCATCTCTTCTGCAGCACTGCTGTAAAGGGTCCAAGTTTCACAAGCATGATGGAACATAGATGCCGTTAATGGGTAAATAACTGGTAAAAGTAAGTAGTAACTACGCCTACAAAATGACAATAATGTATATAGGATAACATATTAAAAACCCATCCATTACCGCACTGGTGAGATTTGCAATTTAGTTTAGTTTATTGTAGATCATCAGCATTAGAGCCTATATCTGTCGTATGCATTTTAAAGGGTTAGTTCAGATTTAAAGCTAAAGTATTAGGAAATACTTGCCATTAATTGCGACCGAAGGCCGCAGTTAACTATGGAATCGAGCATTTCCCGTCAGTGTGTAGGGCACCAGTGTGTGTCGGGCACCATATATGATTGGTGCCCAGGTCTTGTGACATCATGTGACATCATCAGGGATGGAGATGTGGAGACCCTGATGTCATAGTAAATGCGACCTGCTGTTGCAGTTAAGCCCATATATGGAGTCATCACTGTTGGCCAGCAACTCTACATCTGACCTCAAACCTCAAACCCTTAGATGATATATGGATATATTTCAGAACCTGTTCTGAAATTCCATATGTTGATCCTTCCCCATCCATCCTTCCTCTTTGATGTCTCCCTTTTGACTTCAAATTTCAAACTCTAGACGGGCCTGCTCCAAAGTTATTAGTGCAGCCGCGCCCGGCAGCCGGCGAAAACTAGAGTTCTCAACAGGCCCGAAAATTAAGGCCCGGCCCTACCTGGGTCCTCATCAAACCCTGTATACTCAAGAGAATGTCCCCGCTACCACCCTTAGATCTCCATATACTGTATGGAGCTGACCTGTTCTGACATTCTATATGTTGATCTGACCTCATCAAACCCTGTACACTCAAGACATGCTATAGCCAGTACAGAATTCATTCCATGTTGATCTGACCCCCCCATGCCAAAGTGCCAGCGCTCGTGCAGCAGTCTGCCGTCAACGAGGCGGATGCGTGCACGCGACCTCGCCCTTTAGGGCTTCTCGCCCTCAGGTGTCTTACTGCTATAGTGGTTGCAACGGTATTCATTGATTCTCTGAGTCCCGTGGTGGGAGTTCTGGTCTGGTGAATAGTAGCCCTAGTTCCGGTCATTTTGTGGGGGTCACTGGGGGCGATGCATTAAAAATAAATTCATCCACAAAACTAGCGTAATTTGTATTGTTGACCTATTTCTATACCAGTCAAAGAGCAACTTTCGTTCAACTTGTACATGGAAATATTTTTTGCGGCCAGAACAAGGTTCAACTTTACCACTACACCAGCAGCAGTTGGAGCACTATATGGTAGAAATAGGTCAACAATACAAATTGCTAATTTATTTTTAATGCGTGACCTCCACCAAATGCCCAGAAAAGGGATACTTAATATTCACCAAAAGCAGACCTCTCACCATGGAACTCAGGCAATCAATTACCTGCTGTATTTCCTACAGCTTTAAATCCAAAAATCTGAACTAACCCTTTAAGTTGTAGCCTCTAGAGAGTAGACTAGACAAGATGTCCCATCTTCTCATACTACATTTGATTTGCTCTGGGAGTTTTAATACACTGGGAGGGATGCTTGTTCTTTGTCATGTTTCCTCATGTCTGGATTGATTGTTTTAACTGCAGTGAGTTCAAGGGAAAGAAGAACATTTGAGTGACTCATCCCATTCAAAGAAAACAAAATAATCCCATTTGGAATATAAAAAGACTTCTAGCCAACAAGACATTTCTCCAGTATAAAATGGTCTGCAAGGACGGATTATCATCTTTTGTTAAATTTGTCCATGTATTAGTCTGACATGTTCGCTCTTCTCTACCATTTACAGTTGCATTGAGCAAGAGCCAACAAGCCAAAATGCAGACTATGTCGCCGCCTAGTGTTAGAAATCATGCACTACTTTGAAATTGGCCCAATTTAGCTGGAGGATACCAAGGCTATATCTGACATTGCTCACAACACACGTAGCAGTCCGAAGTTTGATTGAGTTCGGTTACCTCGAGACAAAACCTATCGTTTCACATTATTTGATAACTGGAAATAGATTAAGTGAAACTCGTTAAAATGCATATCCCGTTTTTCATTGGATTTAGACAAAAATACATGAGACGAAAGAGAAGTCGAGAGGGGGAACAATGCAATTATAAAAACAGACAGTGCCCTCAGATGAAGTGGCTAAGCTTGAATTGATACTATCAATGTCAGCCTTGATCTTTGCTTTTAATATCCCCGCTGGTATTCAAAGAAACACATCGCCTTGTCAGGGGGGGGGGGGGGGGGGGTAACCCGCTGTGAACTCAAAAGATGTAAGCAGCAAAAGAGATGATGCAAAGCACCAGTAAGTCCTTTTTAGATCAAATATGCAGAAAAAAAAATCAAAGGGATCAGGGCTTTAGTTAAACACTTTCTCTCTTTAATGTCAGAATCAGTATTGTACATCATGATGGATCTGCACTTTTTCTTTTTACAATATGTACCACATATATAATCAGAACAGCACCTACATGTTATATATAATATATACACACAGACATTAGACAAGGCCGTATCACAAAGCAGTGTTTAAATCAGTTTGCAGCTCTCTCCTAGATGATGGGCGAGATAAGAAAATTCAAGTGACTTGAGCCTTATTCAGCCATCAAGCCCAATAACCCTCTAGCAAAGCAAGAAGAATAAAAAAGGGAAATAATCACAGGCATCGGCCAAGACTACATTGTAGATCTAAAAAGGTAGAACCACAAGCGTCAACAGTGGAATCGTCTCCCGTGTAGCCTAGGGTGGCAGTAGTTCTCAAAGTGTGGTCCAGGGGACCCACAGGGGCCCTTTTGGGGTGGGGGGATTCCAGGTGGTCCCCAGCTAAAGAATTAGGAACCAAATGGACTCTTACAGGTCTGTAACTCAAGTGTACAAATGGAACAAAATTATTGGACAGGAGGGGCGGATCTGTTTGGACACATAAAACGTAACAATTGATGAATGCTATAATACGAGGACCATCTGTCTCCCACAAGTCGACACAGACGAGTTTCCCTGTCGAGAACACGCAGAGTGAACGAGCAGCACTGAGATGGAGGATACCACTGGGGAATATAAAAGCACCAGCCCGCCATAATCATAAAGCCCAAGCTGACAAAACACACTGAAGGACATGGTTTTCGTACACTATGGGGGTCCATGGCCTAATTGCATAACGAACTGCAGGGGTGGGGGTCCTTGAAATGTAAAAGTTTGAGAACTACTGGCCTAGAGCTGTGGTTGGTTCTCAAACTTTCATTCCAAGGACCCGTATAACTCTGTCGGAGTATACAAATAGAACCAAATGGCAATGCGTGAACACTCGCAAGTTAGACCTGTAAGGGTCCATTTAGAAGCCCCTCAAAGAGGAACCCACTTTGAGAACAACTGACCCCCTAGAGAGACTTGATGGATGGTAAATGCACTTGAAGGCCCAATCAGTGCATTCCCAGTGTAAACAGTATGGCAGGCCTGTCACGTAAAATTGAAAGTGATTTCAAACATTTTCATTGTTGGTAAAAGTGATTGTCAGAGCTCTTAATGCAAGGACTGACACAAGGGGGGGAAAAAATCAAACAGGATTCAGGTGTATTTTGAAACTGTAAAAACAAACATTTTATATTGTTTTTGAATAAGGATGGGATGATAGATCTAAAACAATGTAATTATAAATTATAATTCAGTGACTACCCCTTTGTTAAGTACCTCTTTTCAATAGCCCTAATTCATGTAACCATAACAGATATGTTTAACACATACACTAGGGACAACTTGCCAATCAATCCCATTATATTTTGTCATTTTTCTTTTGAATGTATTGTCCCTCCAACCTATAATTAGCTATATGTTCAACTTAAGACTATCCTGCTTTGTGATCAAACCCTGGTTTGGGACTGCAAATACACAGGGGTAAGGGGGGGGGGGGGGAAGAAAAAAAAATCCATTTCAAAAAATAAAATTCAGTCAAGATCGTGCTTAAAAATGTGCCAGAACCTCGCACGCACACACTCATCGTCCCCACAATGACTAGAGATAGCAGCGTCCTTAAAAGGCAAAGACAAGAAAAACACAGTTAAGTGGCAGTTCTGCTGTGAGAGATGCCAACACACACACACACACACACACACACAGAGCAGCAGCAGATTGAGATACACACACTGACAAGCGTTTTTGGAGGGGGAGGGGGGTATTAAACAGGAAGGCAGTGTGGACCTCTCAGGACCCCTCTCTCCATACACACTCACCAAGCCTGGGGTTCAGCCCAATCTGGTTTGGCCAGATCACTCACTGAGAAGAGGAGGAAGTACATAGCGGGTTTGAAGAATGAAACAAGGGATATCAAAAGGAGACTAGAGTGAAAACGTAAGGCAACAACAAGCCCAGTTCATCCGATTATCAGATGTTATGATGTGCCATGCGAGTTATGGCCTTGTGGATGGCGAGTTGGTTCTAAATGCAGTGATTATCAGAGGTTATGATGTGCCATGCGAGTTATGGCCTTGTGGATGGCGAGTTGGTTCTAAATGATGTGCCATGCGAGTTATGGCCTTGTGGATGGCGAGTTGGTTCTAAATGCAGTGCTCTGTCTGCGGGGGTCACAATCTCAAGTGTGGCATGTTTTGTGCTCCCTTACAATCCTATTCAAATGTTATCACGTAGGAAATCAAGTGTGGGGGGGCATGAGAGGGACAGGGGTGGGTGAGGAAAACTAGATGCAAGGCAAGGAGCGAGGGGGTTAAAACAGAATGGAGGAGAGATGAGTGGGTTGTTATACAAGTTTGTGTTTCTTTATTTGCAGCATTGCAGCAACAAAGACGAAGGAGGAAGGAGTTGATTGGCTGGCCGAAGACATCGTCCTCATCGGTTGTCCAAAACTCGGCCACTGAGGACAGGACAGAGGAGGGGGCCGTGGCATGTGGGCGGCAAAGAGTTTAGACGCTCAGAGCATCCTGTTGCGCTTATGAGTAGGCGAGTCTGTAATGACATCACTGCAGGGTGCCGGTCCTCGTTTGCGATTGGCCGTTGCGTCCAAGTGAAGCGCCATCTCTTCGGCGATGAAGGTGTTCAGGTCGACGTCGTGAAGGCCGTTCCGGCGGCGACTGAGGGACTGGGCGGGGTGTGTTGGAGAGCCCGGTGGACCGGAGCGCACGGAGATGCTGGCCATAGCCCCACTCAACCCTGGAGAGGAACCACGCCAAAATTAGTTATACAATTTAGAAACGCATGCATGTAAATACATAAGGTACATCTATCAATGTTTGTTAAGGAAACATTGATATTAAAAAGACAGAAAGAGCTTCAACACTGTATGCACACAAGTTTAAGTAAAGGCATGGGTTGTGTTGTATTGTCCAACTCAAGCTGCACATTTACTGTAGATTCCCCTTGCAGCATGAGCACTTGTGTGTGGGCGTTTGTTCCATTAAAATAGTGTGCAATACAAAGTGTTTTTTTCTTCTTTCAGTGCAGTAAAAGTCCATAGACTTTACCATATACTTGGCTGGCACATGATGTAATTTCTGAAAGCCAGGCGTTCATCTTGAGGCTGGTACACACAAAGCGGATGTCAGGCTGTCAATAAGCTTCTGTGGCTGGAAATCGGTTGTAGAATGTAATGGGGTGTGCACACCTGACCATCAAGCACAATTGACATCACCTATCGCCAACAGAGTGTGTGCGCGTCTTCCCTTGTAAATAAGACACGGCCAGAGTAGTCTATACGTGGATTAAAGCTAAATAAAATCTCACGACTGATTGTTTGTATGACCAAATCCTAATGTGCAACTGTGTGAATGGCGCACTATGGCTGATTCCTAAACAATTAATAATGATTCCTAAACGATTAACAATATGTAAAATGATTATGTTTTAGCAATACTGTTCTACATCCTGCCAACCTCCATGGCAGACCAAGGACCAGATGGGAGGATTATATTGCCACATTGGCCTGGGAATGCCTCTGGATCCCACAGGAGGAAGTTGCCAATGTTGCTCTGGAAAGGGAAGACTGGAAATCTCTGTTGGAACGGTTAGCCCGACAACCCGATTCCAGATACGCAGTTGAAGATGGATGGATGGATACTGCCAACCAGGTGAAGTAGTCACAGACTAAGGTTTTAAACCTTTTATATGAAATACCGGAGACTAAGATTTTATGGAAGACGCTTCTGAACATATTGCTAGTTTGACAACTTGTTTCAAATGCTCTAATCTTAAGCCTACACATGTTCTGCTCTCCACAAAATGAGAGCTCATAAAAGACATCCTGGCTTCTGAGAACTTGAATCCGTATGTGTAGCGCCGTTGACCTACCATGTAGCGCTATAGCTTCTCTGAAAGGCTGTAGGTCAGTCTCTATGGAGCTGCCGGTCTCTGGCGCAGACGGCCGGCTGGTGGACACCACTGAAACCCTGGGTGGGGCCCGAGCGTTACGGGGAGGTGGGGCTTTGCCACACAAGAAGCTGATGAGATCCTCTCGTCTGATGGTTCTTCTGCGCTTCTTCACCCACGCCAGCACCTCTTTATTCCTGCGCTGGTAGCCAATCTGGATGCCTAGGTCATAGCTCCTTTGGTGAGCCTCCATACTCTCTGGAGGTGTACATGGGACAGAGAAATACTCGACTGTTAATTAGATCCAACTTAAACACTTATATACAATAAGTCAGTAGTGGTAATTTATGCCATGTACAGAGGTCACAGAAACGGGTGCCACGAGTTTGGTTTTAATTTACTTGCCTTTGTACAGGTTAGTGACAGCTGTTGCTGCATTCTGGAAGGGCACCCACAGAGAGAGGCCTTGTTGTTGGCATACACGATCTGTTAATGACATTAAAAGGAAAAATTGGATTATGAGATTAAATGACAAAATAAGTGAGGTCAATCAGTATAGCAATTAACAGTATAGAAATTGATTAACCTACTAGTCTAGTACCAATGACACACTAATCAAACTCAATGGAATCAAATTACACTGCAGTTTTTAAAAACACTGCGAGGCCCAGACAATACAAGCAGATGTGCTAAAGCAAGCATGGGCTCAATGCTGATGAAAATGACCATTAAACTAAACACTACAGCTAAAGTGAACACAAAGGTTCCATTATGAATTTGCAGTCAGAGAAGCAGCCAGTGAGTTTCTCAGGATTTCATTCTTTATATGAATGAAAATGACAAACTTGTTGCCATTAATAAGACTACACAAACACAGTAAGGTAGTGGTCTACACTACACCAGGGGTTGTCAACCTTTTCGTCTGGGGATTATTTGTTTGAGTCGTTTTGCGTATAAGTAGTTTCAAATGTAGCCAACTACTTTTACTTAATAACTTGTGTAAAGCTTGCAAATCATTCAAGAGAGCATAGCTTGGTTAAAAAAAAATATATATAAAGAGTAATGTAGCTTAGCTAGCCATTCTTTTAAAGCAGCTTGTCTAGCAAGTATTCATACAGCTACGGGGCCAGCCTCAGCAGTTGTTGCACAAGTCAGCAGACAGTCACTCAGAAGATGTGTGATCCCCACGCCTGTTCCCGTGTCAAATCACCAAGCACGTCAACCCCACCCCCCCAACCATGGCAAGAAAGCCTACACCCACCACCACCACTCACAGGGCAAAGGACCCCCCCCCCCTCCCCAGGTCAGGAAGACTGACTCTCCCACAACACCCAACCAAGGTAAGGAGAACCCCAAACCAGGCCAAGAACAGCAGAACCCCCCCCCCCCCCCCCCTCAATAAAACCCCTACCGGGGCAAGAAGAACATCGGCTCCGCCAAACACCTCGGGATGTGACATTATAAACAAGCAAACATAACGATAATCCCCCCTTCGCCATTTTGTTCTTCTAGGGGCTTCATAACAAAGCAACAACCATCAAGCCCAAAGAAGAAGGTGGGCAAGAAACGGTTCGAAACCCCTTTTAAACAATCACAGACGCATAACCCACTCAGTGAAGTCGCACGCGACCACCCTGTACCGCAGCAGAGGGTTCAAACCCCGTCACCCAAACAAGACTTGTTTTCACTCAGAGAAGGGAACTCCTCCCTGCTTGCTTCCAACGCCATTTTGACGAGATCAGTATTAAGTTAAAGGGCCTCTTTTTCAGTCCGTGTTTTAACACGTGAGACCGTCGCTATTTGGGCTGGGGGGGAATCAAGATTGTTGTCGGCGAGCGACACCATCGCACGACGACGCATACCTAAATTCGGCTTTTAAGGGGAAGGGGTGGTGGTCAGCTCATCTGTTCCATCTAGTCCCAGCTCACCCCAAACACACAAGTTAAATAATAATTATAATAATGTGAAAATATGATATACGTCTGGCAACGCTTTGTCTAGTTATAGATGGGCTGTTTTTTCGGCGTGCGACACCGTGATTGTGTTACTTAACCCCCCACCCTTAACACACAGAACCATCAGCTTCTCACTGAGGTTAGCATAATGCTACCAGTAGTAGCAGGCAGCTACTCCTCGGTGTTGCCATGTCTGCTTTTTCTTAAAGTAGCTTGTAAATAAAATGCTATTTTGGGCTTGTTTCCTCCACTTATTTGAACCAGTCGTTCTAATATATTTTCACATCAAGAATCCCTCAAATTAAAATAAATACAAATCCATCTGGACACATTGTGCCAGGGACCCCCGTACCAGATTTGAGTTGGTAACATTACAAAAAACATTTCTTTTTTCCTCCAATGATGATTTGAAAAGAGCAGCAACAAGCCCGCAACGCGTCTATCGGCTATATCAAGCAGCCGACGCACATAGGTTTCAAAATGCTCACGAGGCCTAACACTAGTCGCTTCTTTAGGGCTTGCTTTCAAAGACCTGGTAGCTTTATTTCTCACACAATCTGGCAACGTTGAGCATTACCGTCCCCACAGGGGCTAACGGGTTAGCCTCCTGCTAGGCTAAGCTAAAGGCTAACCTTTGTAGAGCTGAGCCACGGCGGTGGCAGAGTTCTGGAAGAGGTGCCACAGCTGCTGCTGGCTCTGCTCCGCCTCAGCCTCGTCGTCCCGGCCCAGGGGCCCAGCGTCCTGCTGGGCCTGCGAGGCCAGGCACTGCCTCTCCCACTTAGAGAACCAATGTTCGGGCCCGTGCTCCTGGATCTCCGCCTCGCCTTCTACCTCCTCCCCCGGCTTGGTGTTCTTCTTATCGGCCATCGTTCGTTCGGACGGGTCGGTCGGTAGTGCTAATATGCTAATGCTAGCTAAAAGAACCGACGCGACGCTTCCTTATAATGTGGTGAGAATAAAGCGTCTTGGGGGGTGGGTTCTTGTCGGTTAAAGCGACTAATTTATTTTATGAGATATCGAGTATTTGTAGTAATATCCCAAGAAGTTTGTCGTCAGAGCCGCATTGTTGAGGATCTGTCCGGGTCTCTCTCTGGTTGACTGTCCGGGCGCTTCAACAAACAAGCAGGAATGTGATGACAACACCTCGCCGCATTTCTTCAAAACACGTAACCATGCTTGTTAGCTGGCCACGCCCGTTTTTCCGAGAAACGCAAACGTCATTGGCCGCGATGGATATGTGGGGGCGGGCTCTTGGTGCGTCGTCCTCGAAAACCGATTGGATGAAGTGGTTTGAAAAAATAGACCCACAGCTTAGAATAGCAACGCGAGAGGAAAAAGAATAGAAAGAAGTAGACAAATTATAGTTTATCCTATATTTGAGGGGCCTCCTATATACAGCTTTTCGTCCCAACACGTGTCACATTTGCCATTGACAATGAAAGGAGAATTTGTGTCTGAGCAAATCGGCTTTTCTAAACACAGTGCAACTGTTTTAATTCAGCTCGGGGCTTATACAGTATAGTACAGTACACAGAGGAGGGAACCTAGCTCTGATCCATAGCTAGTCTAATGTAGCCTGGCTAAGTCTATGCATTAGAGCTATGGATCAGAGCTAGAGGGAACCATGAGGGAACCTGTGTACTCTACTGCCACCATCTGGAACATGAACCTGCATTTCATGTCAGACTGTCATGCCTCGTGACATGCTCCAATATGGCCGTCTCCATATATGAAGATCACAGCACTGACATCATCAAACCCTGGATAGCCATAAGCCATATACGCCTTGCGACACGCTCCATATATTGCCGTCTCCATATATGAATTATGAAGATCACAGCACTGACATCATCAAACCCTGGATAGCCATACACATTATACACATAGATATATATAAACTCTAGATAGCTCACCCGCGCTGTTGGCCAATGGAGAGCGACGTCGTTACGTGGCGGCCATCTTACCTCGGGCCACATAACATTGTGTCTATGGGGCATGTACTCTTAAATGACCATAACTTTTTTTATACGACGTTCATATAAAAAAAAAAATTAAGCAGATAAGCGTCCTGAATCATAGCCACGTTGACAACGTTTGTAATAAACCAACCCGTTTGTAAATCCGTCAAGATTTGAGCGAGTTATGACTGTTTCTGTTTGAGCTGCCATTGAACATACTGTACTAAATGGTACTGTAGCCCCGAAGTAAGATGGCTGCCGGGTGAACGACGTCAGAAACTCCGCCTTGAGCCATCTAGAGTTTATATATATCTATGGTCATACATGCACATACTTACTGGATCATCATCACCTATATCTGCGTGGAGCCGGTCAGCAACTCTACATCTGACCTCACGGACACCAGATTAATAGTTTAACACCTGCTTCTTAAAAGGAAACATCACCCTTTTTGCAAAAAGAATATATGTTAATGACGTTTAGAAGATTTAGAACACTTTCCTGGGGGTCTTTATGTGTGTAATATGTGGTTTTAGATATTTTAGATTTTAGCAGTGTCTCTGATGTCATGGACACTGGGCTCACTTACTTCCTGGACTACATCTCCTATAGGACTACATGTTGTCTCAGTAAGCCCTCCCCTACCCTATAAGGAGGAGCAGTGCTAGCCTGGCTAATAAGCCAGACTAATATCACACAACACTGTCGCGGTATATTAGTCTGGGCTGGCTCCACTTGGATTTCATTTCCCGGGGGGCGGGTTCAAACATTTTGTCAGAGCTACTGGTCAGAGCTAGAATTGGTCAGAGCTACTGTCAGTCAAAGGTCTCAAGCATTGAACGTCACTGTACCAAAGCCCGCCCATATTGCATACCGTGTCCCAATTGGCCCGACCTGTTCTCGGTTGTAGGAAAGAGGCGTGCTACTGAGCCTCGCCAGACCCTAATCCGCTGGCAGGCAATTTTTTTTGCCAACGGCTGATTCGGTCTGGTTTATTAACCAGGCTAGAGCAGTGCACCAAGGCATTATGGGAATTGTAGTCCAGAAAGGAAGTGAGCCGTGTCCATGACATCAGAGACACTGGGCTCACTGCTGGGTTTACACTGTAAACCATAAGTGGAACATAGTCAACTCAATGGAGTACGCCTCACTCACCTGGATGAGTGCTCCCTCCACCTACTACACATATTGGTCTACTTGACAATATCCAGTCTGGATAATCCAAAAGAAGGCCCTAAACATAATTGAGCAGGACACTGCCAGTAAAAAAAATAAAAATAAAAACTCCATGCCTACTAGCCTTAGCCACAGAAGACAGGTTGGCTGCTGGCCGCTACAGTCCTGTACAAAATATTAGCGCAGCTGCTCCCTCCACCATGCACAGCCACAATGCCTTGAGCCTCCCAGGCTCCAAAACATGTCATGCAAACTTTATCCACACTGCTGTCTCACACTGCTGTCTCACCATGCAGAGCATGTAGTTGGTTCCATCAGAGACAATGGTCTTCAAGCCTTAAACGCACAGTTCATAGACATCTCCTGACCACCCCTCACACGGACTGTTGAGCTGCAGTGAATCGTATGATTGGCCAATGGATACATTACATTACGACTTGGCTGTTGTTCACAATTGCATTCAATAGAAAAACATTTATTTTTGTCACCCCGGTCACAATTCGTACCTTTCCTGTCATAACTTTGACTATGATTAACAATCGTTAATTTAACCACTCAAACCCTATATGGTTGACTTGAGTCCCTCAGGGCTCTATACTAGTGTATTTTCTGTTTCTGTTATTGTGGGGAAAGCTTTTGCTGAAAATAGATAATCGACAAGCTCATAGTCTTACTTTATGGTGCAGAGACATGGAGGACAACAGTGAACACCACAAACAAAATCCAAACATTCATCAACACCTGTCTGCGACGAATCCTCCAGATCCGCTGGCCAAACACCATCAGCAACAAAGAGCTGTGGCAACGCACCAACCAAATACCTGCAGAGGAAGAGATCCTCAAAAGGCGTTGGAGATGGATAGGCCATACTCTCCGTAAACCAGCCTCAAACACCACAAGGCAGTCCCTCAAGTGGAACTCCCAAGGGAAAAGAAAGAGAGGTCGGCCACGGAACACCTGGCGCAGAGACTTGGAGGCAGATGCAAAAACTATGGGCCACACTTGGGGACAGCTGGAAGTGTTGGCTCAGGATCGAGATGCTTGGAGAACTCTTGTCGACGGCCTAAATCCCAGAAGGGGTAATAGGCGTAAGTAAGTAAGTAAGTCATAGCGCATTGCAGCACGATGCGTTGTGTGAGCTTGTCAACAGCTATTGAAACAACTTAATTTCTGTAGTGTATAGTAGATTTGTCTCTTCCTGATTTGTTTTCTTTTTTGTTTAGTTTTTTCCATGTTTTTTGTGTTTTATTTTCATTGTTATTATTGTTATTATGCTTTAACTGTGCTGTCTTCTATGTGGGTTTGTATGTGGGGAGGGGGAGGGTTGTGGACGGGTGGTGTATGTGTATTTTGTGAACATTTTTAATTAAAAACAAAATATTTAAAAAACAGCTATTTTCAGCAAAAGTTTAATATTGTTATTCTCTTTGACAATTGTCAAAGAGAATAAGTGCCTTTTTTATTTTTGTTTTTAATTTCATTCATGTAGCTAAAATGTAGAAGGCTGACTTGTCTTTGTTTTCCTATTGTAAACTACAAGCTTATCTGAAAAACGGGCAAATAGGAACAGACTGGACTCCTGACGTACCAGGATATCGTCTCTGGAAACCTTATGCCCAAAACTGTTACTTTTCAGGATTCAAATTCCTGAAAAGTAGAAAAAGTAGATCTACAAGCTTGAAAGGCTACTTCCGATGCTTTTGTGCTTGTTTTAGGGCATTCAAGCTCACAATGCGTGAGCTTGTAGATAGAGTATATTTGGCAGAGATAAGTGCAGTATAGGGGTGCTAGTATAGAGCCCTGGGGGACTCCAGTCAACTATGTAAGTATATATGTGGTTAATATGGAATACATTGCTACATTGTCGCAGTGTTTTGTGGAGTTCAGTACATATTCTGATATACCAGTTTATTTTTTTCTCAATGGAAACCTAGCCATTAAACTGGTGTGCAAATACATTTTGTGAACTTTTAATTTAATGTTAATAAAGTCACCCTCTAGTGGATAGATATTACACATGATATTTGGCATCCATATTGATGCAATTCTGCAAATTGCGAGTGTGGTTGCCTGTCTCTATAGAAAACCACACATACTATTATAGGCAAAATGTGACAAGAGTTTCACTGAGTTGCGAATGTCACAGACTCACCGTATACTGTCCAATCAGATGAGGGCAAAGCGCACAAAAGCAATACAATAGTCTGCTTGCCTTTAAGCAACCACACTAACTAGCAAATCTTTCAAGCTCACACCTCATGATGATACATTGTGAGCTAGCTTGTAGATCAGCTATTTTCAGTTGAAGAGGTTCGGGGAGAACCCTACTAAGTAGGCCTGTATATGGTTGTTTAAAAGACATTTGATTTAAATCGCAATGTGACATGTTGTAGATCTACTATTTTCAAAAAGATTTCAGTACATTGTTTACATTTGAATTTTTTTGTATATTTAGTATTTCTACATGGAAGTACACTACAGTATACAACTAGAAAAAGGGCCCTTCTGGGCACAGGTCTCCACCAGGAGGATAGGAGTGTGTGTGATGTTTAGGAGCAATATAACGTGTGTGTGTGTGTGTGTGTGTGTGTGAGACGCGGCTTGGCCTGTTGTAGCGCCACCATGAGGCTGATTTGAAAACTGTCAAGTGGCATTTCTTCCAAAGCCTAGTGGGAATATGCATGCACAGTTTCACCACAATCGGACGCTGCGTTGAGTAGTTGTGGCGATTTGTACAAAACGGGTACAAAGCGGGCTACTCCTGAAAAGTTTAGAAGCCAATAGTAGCCAATGAGGGTGGATTATGAGAAATCAAACAAACCCTTCTTGATCACATGACTATGAAGAGCATGTGTACCGATTTGCGTGAAATTTGGATAAAATCTGAAGGAGTAATATTAGAAAATGTGTTTTATGTCGGCCTCCTGGTGGCGCTATAAAGAGCAGATGTGAAAAATTCCAGGCAAAGGTTTTTCCTTGGCCTCTAGGGAGTTGGCATACAAAGTTATCCACAGATCCGTGCAGTTAGAGGTAAAACACTTTTCGGCCAGTTATAGCGCCACCATGAAGCCGAGTTGAAAATGTTCACGTGGCATTTCCTCCTCGGCCTAGTAGGAATGTGCGTGCACAATTTCACAGAAATCACACGATGTGTTCATGATTTGCAGCATTTTGTTTGAAACTGAGCACTCCTGCGAACTTTGGAAGCCAATCTTAGCCAATCAGGATGGAGTCTGAGAAATGTGAAAGACTCGTTTCGTTGAATGGCTCTAGAGAGACTGTGTACCAATTTGCGTGATGTTTGGACAAAATCTGTAGGTGTACTGTCCAAAAACTTGTTTTGCACAAAGCGGCCTCCTGGTGGCGCTATAACAGGCCGTTCTGGAAGTTTTGGGGCAGAGGTTCATCGTTGGCATCCAGGGAGTGTGTGTGCAAAATTTGGCATTGACCGGGTTAACGGTGCCGGAGATTAGCTGTTCACAGACGGAAGGACACACACACGGACACACGGACACACGGACGGACGGACGGAGTGCAAAACATACTCTCTCCCCATGCCTTCGGCCTGGTGGAGACAATAATCATTTCGTCTGGACACTTTGGGTTCCGTCTAGACACACTGAGGAATATTTAAAGCATTGATGACATCGGTCCATCCTAGCCAAAAAAGTACAGTATTATTTTGTGGACCCGGTTTATTATGGGCCCATAATATGTAAGTGTTTTATAGTGTAAAATGAACTACAGCAGGCCGGGTCACAGTGAGGAGGAGTCAGTCCAAAGGTCTCTCTCTCTCTCTCTCTCTCTCTCTCGCTCTGTGTGAACAGTTGTCATTGTGTTTCTTTGTGGTCTGGTGTAACACGGTGTGTGTGTGTGTGTGTGTGTGTGTGTGTGAGGATCATGGCTAAGGACAAGCAGAGTGTACAGCATGATCCTGAAGACTGCTTCCAGGACCACGGCCCCAGAGTCACGTTCAGCAACCTGCACTACTGTGTTCACGAGGCACGGTTCTGCCGCCCGCGAGGACCACAGAAATTCATCCTCAAAGATGTCAGGTACAGTGGGACACATACGTACCTGTATGTGTGTGTTTGTGTACTGTGTGTGTGTGTGTGTGTGTGTGTGTGTGTGTGTGTGTGTGTGTGTGTGTGTGTGTGTGTGTGTGTGTGTGTGTGTGTGTGTGTGTGTGTGTGTGTGAGAGAGAGAGAAAGAGAGAGAGAGCCTGCAAGTGCATGTACTGTAAGCTATAGCAACGTTATCAGTAGTGGTGGAAAAAAGTTTTTTTAAATTAAATTAAATTAAAAGTCTGTATTCAAAATTTACTTGAGTAAAAGTACAAAAGTATTGCTATCAAAATGTACTTAAAGTACCATGTATAAAGTACTCATCATGCAGAATGTTCATGCAGTTTTCAAATGTATAAAATCTAGATGGTCTATTTTCAAGTGGCCGAAATGTATATATAGGGCTGATGAAGTGGTCAATGTATTGTATTGTATTGTAATGTATTGTTTGTAATAATAATCGAAATCTAAAAAGTATCTTGTGATGAAAGTTTTCATATAATTGTAGTAAAAAGTACAGTGAGATCAGCAACAGTACAGTTGTACAGTTGCATCTGTTGATTCAAATGATGAGTTTCGGTCTATTATAACTTTCATCAGGAATCAGATACCTGATGAAGAAGGTCGTAACTCGTAATAGACCGAAACATTGTAACTCAGCCTAATAAACTACTGCTATACGTAAAGACAGTGTGCAGGACTTCTATTCTTCTCACTGTTCACACTGGTTGCCTGCTCCGACAAAAGGAAAGAGTTGTGAAAGTTGACACGGGTATATTGTCTGATAAACACAGTAAAGTATATTTCAAGTTTAATAACTCATGGCCTGGGGATATATTTGTAAACACCTGCCATCATCAAAACCCATGGAAGAACTTTTCTGCATCTCAACTTATGAAGGCAATCTTCATCCTTTTCGTATTTTGGGGTGGAAACCTCATATGTCCAAATTCAAATTCAAAAGTAAAGCAAAAGTAGCAGATCTACAAGCTCAAAGTACATCGCTTCATGCCATGTTTGAGCTTGTGAATCTGCTACTTTTGATGCTTTTGTGTGACACTGTAGTATGATCAAGTAAGTTAATTTAATTTAATTAATTTAGCCTACGGAAAAAGTTAGAATATGGAGATAAGAGGTTTCTGCCCGAATGTGTATTAGTTCCTGGTTGGTCAAGCTACAGTGTGTAATTGTCATTTTATTGCAGTGGCATTATGGGACCTGGCATGAATGCCATCATGGGACCAACAGGAAGTGGGAAAACATCGTAAGAAACACACAGGCACACAAACGGACACACACACACACACACACACACACACACACACACACACACACACACACACACACACACACACACACACACACACACACACACACACACACACACACACACACACACAACACACACACCACACACACACACAGCAGATCCAAGCTTTTAGATCTGCTATTTTTGATACTTTTGTATGACGCTGCAGTATGATCAAGTAGGGCATTTACAAAAAAAAGAAAGAAAGGTTGGTGTCATGATTTATGATCCTTATCTGATTGACCCAGTACACACATGTGGTGTATCACTCACAGTGGTGGAAAAAGTATCAATTCCACAATGTAGAAATACTTCGTTACGAGTAAAAGTCTGGTATTCAGAATTTACTTTAGTAAAATACAAAAGTATTGGCATCAAAATGTACTTAAAGTAAAAGTACTCATTTGACAGAATGTCCCAATTCAGGTTTTCAAAATGTATAAAAATCTTTGCAGATCTGCAAGCTCATAATTGTACAATTACTCCTTTCAAAAATAGTGAGCTTAACTGGTTTAGTAATAAAAAATCAAATTCTAAAACGTATCTAGTAACTAAAGTTTTCAAATAATTGTAGTGGAGTGAAAAGTACAATGTTTTTCTCAGAGATGCAGTGGCCGATGTAGAAGTAAAAGTATTGAAATTTGTAAGCATAATTTGATACCCGTGATACGATGACTATCAACACTTAATGTGCACAATTTATGATTAATTGAACATGGTGGGCCCTATTGTAAACAAGTGTAATGCTTTATGGTGTAGTCCACAGTTTTGTTTTGAGTTTTGAGTGCTTGAAATGTACTGTAATTCTCCAATCTGTTTTAATAAATTCATCAATCAATCAATCAATGATACGAGATGCATGTTCTATTCCTATCCATTTTGTTCTTGTCCTTAAATCATATCTTCGGGTCACATGTTCTAACAACAGAATAGAAACGGAATAGAATATTTTATCATCTGAAATGTTATAGTTTTAGTTAGTCGACTACTGTAAATATCATGTGATTTTAGTTGACTAAATCTACAGTTTATTTTGTTGACAAAAGTGGCTTGGCTGGCCTTGATGGCGTCGACTCGTAATGCCTGATTTCATACTTGGCTGCATGCTGAAAATAGCAGATCCAGCAGCCAAACATAAAATTACTTTTGTCTTTTTCGTTCTACTGGATCTCTTCTGCACTATATAGTCCCTCCCTAACATTTCAGTCTAGGTTTTATTTGTTGACGAAATTGCCAGTATAATTTAGTCATCGTTTCAGTCACAATAGCTCCATTTTTATTTAGTTTTTATTTATTTTTCGTCAGTGAAAATCATTAAGTCAATGAAATCAACAGTGTTTTGTCCCCAGGCTGCTGGATGTGATCGCGGGCAGGAAGGACCCCGCGGGCCTACGCCAGGGCAGTGTCCTGGTGGACGGAAAGGTCGTGACCTCCGACCTCAGGCTCACTTCTGCTTATGTGGTTCAGGTACACGCACGCGCACACACACACACACACACACACACACACACACACACACACACACACACACACACACACACACACACACACGGCAGCTCTACATAAGTTACATTTCTTTGCTGCCTGTCGGACAGAAAACTCTTATCTCCATACTCTAACTCCATATTTGAATGCCCTGTCTACTTCATCATACTACAGCGTCACGCAAACTCATCACAAGTAGAAGATCTGCATTTTTGATACTTTTGAATTTGATTCCTGAAAAGTAACAGTTTGGACATAATGAGGTTTCCACCAGACAGGGACAATATGTACTCTCTTAGATAAATGAACATATGAGAATATTACTGTAGCATGCACACGCACGCACGCACGCACGCACGCACGCACGCACGCACGCACGCACGCACGCACGCTTTTATTACAGCTCAAACACACACACTGACACACACTATTCTACAAGACATAAAGGGTTTTGTTTGGACACCCATCTCTGTCTCCAGGACGATGTGATGATGGGCACCATGAGCGTGAGAGAGAACCTTCTGTTCAGCGCCAACCTGCGTCTCGACCCCAAGCAGCACTCCAACTCAGACAAACACAAACGAGTGGAGGACATCATCAAAGACTTGGGCCTAACAGACTGTGAGAACACTAAGGTGACGTGACATTCACACCAGAAAGCTTTGTTGCGATTAAAACGAATCCTGCTGCGCATTGTCAGAAAGTGCACTTCGTTTGGCAAGGCTCATTCGAATGCTAATGCGTATCAAAGAACCGCATTCTACTCCGAGCAAAAACGGGGGTTTCGCTTCGCTTCCAATCGCACTTGATTATGATTCGGTGCAGGTGTGAATGCAATCCGCAGTAAATAAAGGAAATTAAGCAAACAATGTGGCGGGTGAGGAGCTGAACACAGTTGGAGACGGAGAAGGCATATTTTACGCAGCGCAAAGAGTACATTAATCAATTGCTTAACTTAAGGAAACACATAAAAACACTGCAGTGTATTATAGCCTACAGAATATTCTGTCTGTCTGTCTGTCTGTCTGTCTGTCTGTCTGTCTGTCTGTCTGTCTGTCTGTCTGTCTGTCTGTCTGTCTGTGCTGTAAACATGGAGTGCTGTCACTGTGTGGGGACTGGGGAGTAGGGACTTTAATCTCGATAAACTTGTAAACATTTTGCGCTGCTGTCTGTTATATCAGTGCGCTCAGCACTGTGCCTCCATGCCCAAAAGAACAGTACGTGGCTGCGTGCGTATATGTGTCCACGACACATACGTTATGAGTATAATTTTATCACCATAGATTTCACCGTGTAGGCTAGTTTATGAATGGAACACATTGATAAAGGTCCCCCCTGCTGCGTTTCCAATTGCTGCGGATGACAGTGTGAAGGCAAACCGCAGCAAATTAAATATGCAAGAATCCGAATTTCTCCGCCCATTCGCATCGAGTCTACCAAAGTATTAGGTGGGAATGTGACCTAAGGTGTGTATACAGCATGCAGTCACACAGTGCACACAACCAACCATATGTGCATGAATAGTTTACATACTGTAACGAAGACTCTGACTAGGACGTTGGGCTATATGATATATGACATGTTTAGTATGACAATCCCTATATTTGGGCCCGAGCCGACCTAGTGCTGATATCGATAGATATGGTAGAACCATATATGGATAGAACCATATATGGATAGATCTAACTGGCTTAGTCATCGTGACAAGCCTGGTCGGAGAATATATACAGGGTCGGCTTCAGGGAGAAGGCAGAAGTCAAAGCATCCTGGTTTAAGTTCTAACCGGACACCACTGCGGGGGTCCTAAGCTAAGTAATCAGCAATACAGCCTTGAGCTATTTTATATGGTCCTTCTTGAGTACGGATTAGGGCTTACCGCAGTAACGGGATGCTGAAGTCTTCCAGACACATACGAACCAAGGTATCTGGCTTTACAACCCATATACCTTGAGTAGCCAACCCCTGACTCAGTGGCAAGATTCTAACCAGATGGTAACCCAGTTGCTGCCAGAGTCTGAACACTCTGGCAGTCCTGGCTGCTCCGCAGGTGAGCAGCAGTATCTCGAAGTTGTGAGATCCACTCTGTTGCCGCCAGAGCATGAACGCTCTGGCAGTCCTGGCTGCTCCTTAGGTGAGCAGCAGCGTCTCGAAGCTGTGAGATCCACTCTGTTGCCAATAGAGCCACGCTCTGGCGGTCCTGGCTGCTCCTTAGGTGAGTAGCAGCGTCTCGAAGCTGTGAGACCCACCCAGTTGTCGCCGTCAGAGCATGAATGCTCTGTCGGTCCTGGCTGCTCCATAGGTGAGCAGCAGCGTCTCGAAGCTGTGAGACCCACCCAGTTACCAGAATCTGGATGCCAGAATCTCGGAGCCGTGAGACCTCCCCGGCCCTTAGAGTCAGAGAGCACTGGTGATGTGCAGGAAAGAGAGAGCACTGGTGATGTGCAGGTAAGAGAGAGCACTGGTGATGTGCAGAGCACTGGTGATGTGCAGGAAAGAGAGAGCACTGGTGATGTGCAGAGCACTGGTGATGTACAGGAGAGAGAGCAACCATTGACAGGGAACGCCCTTCATGGGTGGCATGTGATTTGATCTTGAGGTTTTTATGACCCACCGTAACATCAAAGGAAGAAAGCGCGAAGCTTGGACGCCCTCAATGGGGTGGCTTGAATGGCTGACGTTTGCTGTTCAAGCCTCAGTATGCTCGTATTGGGGTGGCCTGAGGGGTCTACTGTTCAAGCCTTCTTGATATGGTACAGATTTCCATGGGAAATCTGGGGGTGGCAATGAACGAAGGCTTTCACCTAGAGCTTCATGTGTCATCGTGTAACGAAGGCTTTCACCTAGAGCTTCTGGTGGATATCATGAGAGCATTGTCTGGACAGCATGATGATGCAAGGGCATCGGAGCTATATCAACCCTCCCATAGATGTTGGAGCAGTCGGAGGACGGCAGAGGCTTCGTTCACTGATAGGATATCGAGATGAAAGTGCAAGCTGACAGACCAGAAGTCCAGGTTCATAGGGACCGAAGTAGTCCAGCAAGGAGGCTGGACGGTCACTCTTGCAGAAATGATCATGAGCATAACCGGAGACGAACAGTCATCATGCATGGTACGGTAGTAGCACCCAATTCTGCCGATCGTACACCAAGTAACCAGCAAGACGGCAAGAAGCCGTAAGTCAGTACTGTAATAACGGCACACACCATCTTGGGGTATGCGGCAGGTTCAAACGACTGAGTTTAATGGCGAAACGAGATTTGATATGACAGATGAAGCTGTGTTATCAGCAATGGACGTCGTCATGCAGGCAAGAAACTGTAAACTACAGACTAGGAGTGAAATGTGGTGGAAGGCACCCTCTGGCTCTTCACAGTATTAATAGGAGCCGGACCCGGTTGAACCGGAGAGCAGATGAACCTTTGCGGAACCCTAGGACACCTAAGATCGAGACGGGACAGGATTTACAAGAGGAATTACCGCAGCCAGCAATCTTGACTATAGCAGGAGAGTCCTTGCATGTGGGCTATCCACCGCCTAAAGGGAGAAATGTCATGTTAAAGGTGTGCAAAGTTCTAATTTGCAATTGTGGCAAAGTAATGGAAGTATATGCAGTTCTGGATGATGGTTCGGGGCGAACCATTTTGTTACACACAGTTGCCAAGCAGGTCGGATTGAGGGGTCAACCTGAAGAGTGACGTATCAGAATCATGAGAGATCTTCAAGTTTGCACGGGGTGGCTGTATCTTCCGAGGTATCTCCTGCCGTACAGCCAAACCAAGTCATCCTATACTACCTTGGCGGATCTTGTTAAGGATACTGTGACGCAACAAGTTGGGTCACCCTCCCCCGAGCCTACAGCCGACGGGTATCAGAAAGCTGAGTTGGCCCTGGTTAAGCAGATCCAGGATGACTGTTTCGCCAGTGAGACTACCCAACTGGTTTCGGGAAAGGCATTAGCTAAGAATAGCAAACTAATCACGCTCTGTCCGGAGTTCGACAGTACTACCCAGCTCATTCGGGTAGGGGGACGACTTCGCCATAGTGAACTTTTGGACCCAGATGCGATACATCCCATCGTACTTGACCCCAAGCATGCGATTACCAAGTTGATTATCAAGGACTACGACGAGAAACTGCGTCATGCAGGACCAGAGCGAGTGTTTGCTGAAATCAAACGAAAGTATTGGATACTGAGAGGAAGAGAGGCCGTTAAACGATATCAGCGAGGTTGTACTGGGTGTCGCACTTGGCGAGGGACTCCAAACATCCCCAGGATGGCCGATTTACCTCCTGCAAGATTACGTATCCACAAACCAGCATTTTACTCTACAGGAGTAGATTGTTTCGGGCCATACTTCGTTAAAGTAGGACGCAGGAGGGAACGACGCTGGGGGATCATCTTCAAATGCATGACGACTCGTGCAGTCCACATTGATCTTCTCTGCAGTCTGGACACGGATTCTTATCTGATGGCATTAAGACGTTTCATTGCGCGTCGAAAACCATTCGAAATATTGTCCGATCAAGGAACGAACTTTAAAGGAGGGGTGCGTGAGCTGGAGGAAACATTTATGACCCTTCAACCTGAAATTAAGGCACAGTTGGCCAAGCAGCAAATTAAATTTGTATTCAATCCGCCCAGCGCACCTCATTTCGGAGGTTGTTGGGAGAGGGAAATCCGATCTCTCAAGCAGGCCTTGCAAGTAACATTGGGTGCTCAAACAGTGTCAGAAGAGGTTCTGCGTACAGTTCTGGTTGAGGTGGAAGGGATTCTGAACTCCAAACCTTTAGGTTATACCTCATCGGATGTAGCTGATCCCGACCCTGTGACACCCAACATCCTCCTCATGGGGAGGCGAGATGTGTCATTACCGCAAGTTCAATATGATGAGTCAGACATGGCGGATCACTTCTGGAAACATTTCTTGAGGTATTACCTACCTAACCTTCAGGTACGGCAGAAGTGGCAAAAGGAGACGACGAATATTCAGATTGGAGTTCCGGTGATGATCGTGGATCCACAGCTACCTCGGGCCCTTTGGCCTATTGGAAGGATTTCCCAGACTATTTCTGGTGCGGGCGATAGGATTCGAACGGTAGAAGTGAAGGTTGGAGATCGGACCTACCTGCGACCAGTGGCTCGAGTAATCAGTCTTGCTGCCTTCAACTAACTAAATTGAATGGCTTGGGCCCACATCACCGGTGTAGCTGCTGGGGATAGCATAGCGACTGGGGCTACATCTATCTTCCGAGGTATCTCCTGCCGTACAGCCAAACCAAGTCAATAATATTGAGGGAGCATTGATCGCCAAATAGCTTGGATTGTGAGCATACACAGATCGTCAGCAGACTAATGGAGAGAGATTAACATCTTTGAGAGCCTCCCTTGCTGGATAACTACCAGGCCTGGCCTGTTAGAACCTAGCCGAAAGAAAGGACAATTGTCTGAGTCTTCTGGATGCGGTATAGATTTCAACGTGAAATCTGGGGTGGCTGTAACGAAGACTCTGACTAGGACGTTGGGCTATATGATATATGACATGTTTAGTATGACAATCCCTATATTTGGGCCCGAGCCGACCTAGTGCTGATATCGATAGATATGGTAGAACCATATATGGATAGAACCATATATGGATAGATCTAACTGGCTTAGTCATCGTGACAAGCCTGGTCGGAGAATATATACAGGGTCGGCTTCAGGGAGAAGGCAGAAGTCAAAGCATCCTGGTTTAAGTTCTAACCGGACACCACTGCGGGGGTCCTAAGCTAAGTAATCAGCAATACAGCCTTGAGCTATTTTATACATACAGTATGCATAATGGAATGCCCTGACCCACTTCTCTAGGGCATCTGCTAAATGCCTAAAGGAGTGTAGTTCTCCCCAAAAATGACTTATTTTCTATCAATTACACAGAATACACACCCCATGAAGCTTTGGATTCATGGAGATTTTTCCTCAGTCAATAATCTGATGACCGGCGGTCATCAGATTTCTTAAAATTGTAAATGACACCGTTCTTATTTTGCACTTTTATCATGGCATCATTGGCATGGGTAAAAAGAATGACCCACAGAGATATACGTTTCACTAAGATATACTTTACTAGTGCAGTTCCATAAGAAGACAAGTCATACTGTAGTGTACATCATCTTCATCTCAACAGCACAGCTTTTAATGCACTGTCAGACAATCCTGGAAAACAACAGCTTAATTCTTTCCAAGAACTACGTGACAGAAGTGATGGACTCATAACCTCATTCTCCCCAAATACACTGTACAAGCGCACATAGTATGTTCCATACAGTGACAATTAACATCTCATCTATCTTATCTTGGTGTTGATCATCTTAAAACTATTTCCATAGGTAGGTATAACTGGGTGGAGAATGTGAGCATGGGTCAGACACTAGTTTCTGTGCCTGTCTGCTAGCTAGACTGTTGAAGCATGGGTCAGACACTAGTTTCTGTGCCTGTCTGCTAGCTAGACTGTTGCATTTAAATCTAGTTTCTGTGCCTGTCTGCTAGCTAGACTGTTGAATTTAAATCTAGACACTAGTTTCTGTGCCTGTCTGCTAGCTAGACTGTTGAATTTAAATCTAGTTTCTGTGCCTGTCTGCTAGCTAGACTGTTGAATTTAAATCTAGACACTAGTTTCTGTGCCTGTCTGCTAGCTAGACTGTTGAATTTAAATCTAGTTTCTGTGCCTGTCTGCTAGCTAGACTGTTGAATTTAAATCTAGACACTAGTTTCTGTGCCTGTCTGCTAGCTAGACTGTTGAAGCATGGGTCAGACACTAGTTTCTGTGCCTGTCTGCTAGCTAGACTGTTGCATTTAAATCTAGTTTCTGTGCCTGTCTGCTAGCTAGACTGTTGTGCGACGCGTTTTGAGCTTGTAGATCGGCTATTTTTGCTATACTCGAATTGAAATCTAAAATTTTTGCTATTTTTGAATTGGAATCCATTTTTATGTAATTTCAAATGCCTTTAATTATACTTGTGTTGAAGCAATGAGCTACTAATTTAGACTGAAGTAATTAAAGCGGGTCATGTTTGCATGTTGTGGAATAGTAACAGCTGAAACCAATATTATATCAGTATTCTGACATTAACCTGAGGGCCACATTAAGTGATGGTGGGGGCCGCATGTGGCCCCCGGGCCGCCAGTTGCCCACCCCTGAGCTAGACTGTTGCATTTAAATCTTTGATACAGAGGAAAGAAAGAAGTGAGAAGGCCTCCCTCAGTGTGCTACTGTACATCCAAACAACAAACAGGTGTGTTCCTTTTGTAACGACTATCATAGCAGTACTGAACCATTCCAGGGTTACTAACATTCTAACATGTCTTTTGTAAAGACCAATCAAATTAATTTACGCAAGAGAATAAAAAAAATACCCTAATAGGCTAATACCCTTTTGCAAAAGACAAGCTTGGAAATTAATTAATTGTCTATTATATTCTTGTGAGTATTAATTGAATGAATCTTTTTCAAAGGGCCTACTATGAGATTATGAGTAACTATGGAGGTTGAGAACTTCTGTGAGTCAGATTAGTATTCATTATTAATAATTCAACGTGGGTGCGTGTGCATGTGCATGCGTGTGTGCGTGCGTGCGTGTGTGCAGATAGGAACAGAGTTTCTGCGTGGTGTGTCGGGGGGAGAGAGGAAGAGGTGCAGTATTGGGATGGAGCTCATCACTGCCCCTTCCCTGCTGTTCCTGGACGAACCCACCACTGGACTGGACTCCAACACTGCTAACCACATCATCAGCCTCCTGCGCAGGTAAACACTGCTAACTGCATCATCAGCCTCCTGCGCAGGTAAACACTGCTAACTGCATCATCAGCCTCATGCGCAGGTACTAAACACTGCTAACTGCATCATCAGCCTCATGCGCAGGTAAACACTGCCATGTGCATTTTCATTGATTGATTGAATACTTTATTAGTCAGAAATATAAACATCAAGTGGTAAAGTAAGACAAAGCTAAAAGGACAATACAAAAAAAAGTATTGGGGACTTTGTGGTCCTACACAGTATGTATTCAATACATCAACATACACAATAATACATGCCATCAACAATTACAAACACTATAATGTACAAGAGAGATGGGAAAATTAAATGTACCTCCCTTTTTGGTCTCTGATAGATGCTTTTTCTGGCCAATTTTGAAAAAGAAACAGTGTTACACATCCTTTAACACTCGCATGACTGAAGTAAGAGATGGTATATGTAGCTTTAAATTCATTTCAGACGTAAAAAAACAATTCTGAACACTCATTACTCATTATCTGGCAATGATATTCTGCAGTTATGTCATATACAAAATGCCTAATAAAAACAGTATTACATTTTTTTTTATAATAATAATAATAATCTGAGATGATTTAAATCTAATATTTAGGAAAAGTCATGGAAGGGGAACCTTCTGAAAGCGTCATGGGCAAAGATAATCAACTTCAAAATCAGTGATGCGAGTGTATGGATGGTGTCAGGGGTCGCTGCCTCTAGTGCTGTGGCTGTGGGTGTCACTCACTTTGGAGAACAGTTCGACATGAAGCATTGAAACATGTGTTTGTGATTTCTGTAAAAACATGCACATGCCCCATTGTTGTGGCTGTGGCTGTGGCTCAAGAGGTAGAGCAGGTCATCCAATGATCCATGGGTCGGCGGTTCGAATCCCGGCTCCTCCTGTCTACATGTCGAAGTGTCCTTGGGCAAGACACTGAACCCCAAATTGCTCCCGATGTGCTGGTTGGTACCTTGCATGGCTTCCGCCGCAATCGGTGTATGAATGGGTGAATGTAATGCACAATCTATGTAAACTTGTAAAGCGCTATATAAATGCACCATTTACCGTTTATGTGTGTCTGTGTGTCTGTGTGTCTGTGTGTGTGTCTGTGTGTGTGTGTGTGCGTGCGTGCGTTTAAATGTACGTAGGCTGTCTAGGCAGGGTAAGACAGTCATCCTCTCCATCCACCAGCCACGATACTCCATCTTCAAACAGTTCGATCACCTGACGCTGATGCACAAAGGAGAGACGGTGTATGCAGGAGCCGCGGACAATGCCCTGGAATATTTCACACAGCTCGGTACGTATGAAACATGCATGGGTGGACAAAGTACTCACATGTTTTACTTAAGTAAAAGTAGCAATACTGCAAGCAATGTTACAAGCAAAAGTCCAGAATTAAAAAATAACTTGGATAAAAGCACTTAAAGTACCAACAGTAGAAAGTAGACCTTATGCTGAATCATGCCCCCCAGGGGTCCTTGAGGGGGTTTGCAGGGGGTTCCCAGCAACATGAGGGACCAATTTAACCTATACATAAAACCTAAACATATACACAATTTGAAAATAGATGATCTAGCTTTATAAAAGAAAAAAACATCTTCAAAACAAATATGGAATATTTTTAAATCATTTTAACAACAGAAATCATGTATGGGAGTCGCTGGCACAAAATATTGTCAGGTGGGAGTCTGCGGCAAAATACACATGAACAAGTTTGAGATCCATTGGATCTAATTGCAGACCTGTTGTTGCTGCTCTCTCATGTTGCTGAACGCCACTTGTCCCTTTCAGAAGTTATAGCTGCTGACCATGCAACAACCCAGAGTATCATTCATTATGCTGACCATGCAACAACCCACAGTCTCATTCATTATGGGAATCAAGCAGACAAATCACTCCACCCACTAAGAACAGACATACACCACCACCCACTGAAAGATCTATCACTCGACCTGTCTTGAGCTTCTGTGTGTTGAGACAAATGAAGTCTCCTTCCTTTATCCCATTAAGACCTGGGGCTGATTCTACGAACTGTTTTGCAAACAGTGGTGCTCAACTTATCATGTCAAGCCCCCCCGAAATGATGACTCCCCGTCTCAAAATATTTTGTTCCAGGGACGCCCAGAAGCAAAGATTTGCACAAATCTTTCAAAAACAGCAGATCTCTAAAAGATCTGAGCTTGTATGTCTGTATGAAATTATGGTTAATGTGGTTAAAATCTAAAATTACACAGATGGTGTCAGGAACTTCACCATAACTCACAAGGTGTAGAAAACTAGCATTGCACTCTGTCTCACAGGGTGAAAAGTTCTACTACTGTAAGGTTGCGCTCTGCTGACCACATTTTGCCACCAGTGCATCCTTGTTGAAACAACGGTATCTGACAGTATCCTATTAAAACCTCCGGATTTTGTTCATGACTAATGCAAGCATTCTTGACAAATGCTTTAGCTATTATACATCATACGCACAGTGCGAGAATTCCACTTACAGCAGCGGTACAAAGCCACCCGGCCTGGTCTCTTATTCATATGGCCACAACTTTAACAGATAATAAAACAAACGCTCAAAATAGAACAAGAGTTCTGGCTATTCCATTATTCATTACGTTTCGGGCCTGCTTTGAAACACTCTGTTTTTCAGAGTGAGTGCTCTGTCTGGAACATAAAGCAGGACACTCAGTTAAAAGCATTGGGGGGTCCAGGGTCAGGAGGATGGGGGAGGGACACCATCTCGTTCACAAGAAAACTACTAGGAGCTTTTAACTGCAGCAAACTGTAAGACAGGGGTTCTCAACCCGTGGGTCGCGACCCCTCGAGGGGTCGCCAAATTATTTTGGGGGGTCCCCAAATTATTAAAAAAAAAGGGGGGGGGGGGGGGGGGGTTATTATTTATTTCTTTGCAACTGAATGGCTGTAAAGTGGAAATGAAGAGTTTACATATAGTACACATAGTACATGCATACACCTTCCCTAATGATGATGGTTTCAGTATTTATTTATGGTGTATTGTCTCTATTATTAAGGTTATTGTAGCAGTCAATTTATATTGGGGGTCGGGAGGGGGCGGGGCGGGGGTCCCGAGACGTTGCCAAAGCATTTTCGGGGGTCCCCGGCCAAAAAGGTTGAGAACCCCTGCTGTAAGATACCGTATGTCCAAAATTGTTACTTTTCAGGATTCAAATAAAAGGTAGCAGATGGAGCTTGTGGATCTGCTACTCTTGAGGCTTTTTTGTGTGTGATATAGTATGATCAAGAAGGGCGTTAATTTAGGAAAAAAATCACAAATAGATAAATATGGAGATAGGAGGATATGGTTGCTGTCAGGCAGAAACCTTGTACTGTACTGTACTGATGGTCAAGATTCAATGGTAAAGATGTCAGCACTTGGGTAGAAGAGGAAAGTTATAGTGCAGCTTTAAGCATGTCTGTTTAGCAAATTCCCAAACTTGCGCAGAAGGAGGAGAGGACACGCAAGCCTTTTACGCACACCAAGGCCCGCCTCCGCTCGATCATGAT
>NC_136809.1:38780080-38887580 GCF_951216825.1 Electrona antarctica
TGCGTGCGTGCGTGCGTGCGTGCGTGCGTGCGTGCGTGCGTGCGTGCGTGCGTTTGTTAGATGCGTGTGGTGAATGGACGCACAGTGCTGAACTTCCTGAGGAACCCCCAGACCTCCTACGCCCAGATGGGTCTCAACATCTTCTTTGCTCTGCTGGTGGGACTGATTTATTTCCAGATGAACTTAATGCTTCCAGAGGCCATACAGAACAGGTAGAGTGAACCACTGAAGCCCATTCTGCGTTGTTACAAGAATTCTCTGATATCTCCATCAGGACAACGTCTATAGGGCAGGGTGTTTGCCATAACAATGGGCCAGAACCAGGGGCCATCAAGTCTATAGGGCAGGGTGTTTGCCCAAACAATGGGCCAGAACCAGGGTCCATCAAGTCTATAGGGCAGGGTGTTTGCCCAAACAATGGGCCAGAACCAGGGGCCATCAAGTCTATAGGGCAGGGTGTTTGCCCAAACAATGGGCCAGAACCAGGGGCCATCAAGTCTATAGGGCAGGGTGTTTGCCCAAACAATGGGCCAGAACCAGGGGTCTGTATCATGTCCATACAGACAATGTGTCCGTGGCCAATTTTAGATTTTCTTTTTTACACACCATCTTATTTTGATCACAAGACCTACTTACTGAAGTAGTCCAGGTTTTCTTCAGAATATGACACTTATATTTACTACGTTACTAATATGTTATATTAGGAGTCCAACTACTAGTGGTTTTCAAATGTTTTATTTACAAGGACCCCCTTAACTCTGAGAGTGTACAAATGGAACCACGGGTCCATTTGGTTCCATTTGAACACTCTGTATGGTAGAGTATGTTAATACAATAATAACTTATACAATTTAGGTGGTTGTATTTGGTCTCACTGCTCTTCTATTGAGACGTTTAGATCCTGTGTCTATAGGTGAGCCATGACCTTTGACCTTTGACACAATCCTGTTTTGTGACACTTTAGTGTGATCAAGTAGGGCGTTAATTAATTAAAAAATCACACCCGTGTGAAGTGAGGGGCGCTCTTATCATCATACATCATCATACATCATCTCATTCCGGCCAATCGCAATTTAATTTGCGTCTTCACTTTTCCGTCTTCACTTTTCTGTCCTCACTTTTTATCCTCAATACGTACTTTGCTCAGCCAATCAAATCATCGCTATGGGCTGCTCAGCCAAACAAATCATCGCTATACATAAACACACAAAGCTGGGTAGAGGAGGGGCTAGCGCCCCTCAAACATATGGAAATAAGAGGTGTTTGCAACGAAATTGATGCCTTCTAATTCGTAACGGTTTTCTGAAAAAATACGTTGCTATATGGTATATGTAGCTAAAATGAATAATGACACAGATTAGGGGTGCAGGATTATGACATTTTGACCGATGTCCGATTATTTTTAGGGTCATTTCTTACGGGTTTACAACACGTGCAAGAGCAAAGGTGTGAGGAGAAGATTGTTCATCAATGGAGATAATCACACTCAGATAATGCTATCTGTGTGTGTGTGTGTGTGTGTGTGTGTGTGTGTGTGTGTGTGTGTGTGTGTGTGTGTGTGTGTGTGTGTGTGTGTGTGTGTGTGTGTGTCTCTCCGTTTCTGTCTTTCTGTAGGAGTGGTGCATTCTTCTTCCTTATCATCAACATGGTGTTTGGGAACCTCTCTGCCGTTGAACTCTTTATCAACGAGAGGGCCATTTTCATGTGAGGTTATGAGAGAGATAGACTGTGTGTGTGCGTGCGTGCGTGCGTGCGTGCGTGCGTGCGTGCGTGCGTGCGTGCGTGCGTGCGTGCGTGCGTGCGTGCGTGCGTGCGTATGTGCGTGCGTGTTGGTATTACGTGTATGTGTGATATAATGATTCACCAAATATTTTTTGAGACCAAAATAATCTTCATTATTCTGTACATAAGGTATGAGCTATACAGTTTGACTAACATGTAAATCTTGTGTGTGCATGTGTGTGCGTGCGTGACTTTGTGCGTGTCTTGCTCCAGCCACGAGAACTCCAGTGGGTATTACCGTACCTCGGTCTACTTCCTGTCCAAGATCTTTGCTGATCTATTCCCAAACCGCATAGTTCCCATCTTCATCTTCTCAGCCATCGCCTACTATATGATGGGTAATGTCCACACACACACACACACACACACACACACACACACACACACACACACACACACACACACACACACACACACACACACACACACACACACACACACACACACACACACACACACACACACACACACACACACTTTGTTTGCTAGCGTTCTCACTCTTTACTCCACCCACACATCCAGGTCTGAAGCCAGCGTTCACTGCCTTCCTGTGCTTTGCGTTGACCATGAGTCTGGTCAGCCTGGCCGGGGTCAGCCTGGCCTTCCTGGTCTCCGCTAGTGTCTCCTCCTTCGCCATGGCCAACATCCTCATTGCTCTGCCCTTCGTCTTTATGATGGTGAGACACAGAAACGCACTTTAACATCATGGTCATAATCCTTTGACTTGTTCTTCAATTACGGTTCTGTTTTACACAGTTTAACCCATTAAAACCGGGAACGCATCTTTGTCATTTTATATTGTAACCACTATAACGATTATTTTATACTTTGGAATGGATATTAAAAGATATGAGCTTAGATCTGCTATTTGCGGAAAAACATGACAAACTGTGCTTTCTTCTCTGAATATGTTTAAAAAAATATAAAGCTCTTTCAGAAAACTGAAGACATTTGTAGAAACAGCCTCATGTTTTAATAGGTTCATACAATGTTCCTACCTTTGTGAGATTCATTTTTGTAATTGTAACCATGCCTTTGGGAAATTAGCATCAGCTGTAACTGATGCCAGTTAGCTACTGTACCTGGCCCACAAACAAATTACAATCTTTTCAAACTGTACTATTTCCAAATGCAAATGGAGAGCTGGTCGTAGTATCTTATCATGGATTACCCTCCCCACCTTGTTCATTCATTATTAATAGTTCCACTGGTTTTCAATTTGTTTTAAGCCTAGCCACTCTTAATTGGCATAAAAAGCTGCCCAGATGTTGACAGGTTTTTCACATCATGCAACTATACTAGCCTGCTAAAAACATCTAGACACAAACAGTGTGTCACGACTGATACGTACAGACGTACTGTATTAGCAGTATTCTGTCCAGTTTTGTCTCACTGCCTCTACATCCTGCTATATCTTCCCTTTCCTTAAGGTATTTGGGGGGTTCCTGGTCAATCTGAACTCCATGCTGAACTGGCTGTCGTGGCTGCAGTGGATCAGCATATTCAAATATGGACTGGATGTAAGACTCGTGATGCTGTGGTGTACTGGGTAGTGAAGGAGAGGCTATCTAGGCCTTGTGATGCTGTGGTGTACTGGGTAGTGAAGGAGAGGCTAGACTGGATGTAAGACTTGTGATGCTGTGGTGTACTGGGTAGTGAAGGAGAGGCTATCTAGGCCTTTATATGGACTGGATGTAAGACTCGTGATGCTGTGGTGTACTGGGTAGTGAAGGAGAGGCTATCTAGGCCTTTATATGGACTGGATGTAAGACTTGTGATGCTGTGGTGTACTGGGTAGTGAAGGAGAGGCTATCTAGGCCTTTATATGGACTGGATGTAAGACTCGTGATGCTGTGGTGTACTGGGTAGTGAAGGAGAGGCTATCTAGGCCTTTATATGGACTGGATGTAAGCCTTGTGATGCTGTGGTGTACTGGGTAGTGAAGGAGAGGCTAGACTGGATGTAAGACTTGTGATGCTGTGGTGTACTGGGTAGTGAAGGAGAGGCTATCTAGGCCTTTTTGACTTGTGATGCTGTGGTGTACTGGGTAGTGAAGGAGAGGCTATCTAGGCCTTTTTCCTCCATGGGTGGGCGGGACTTTCGCCCCAGACCGCGACGGTGGCACGCCTTCTCAAACGAACTTGAGCCACGAGAGACGCCACTGAGCGAGCTAAAGCGAGCGAGTTGCCACGTTGAACCTTGCAAAGTTCACTGCAGCTGACTCGGCGCCGTTCGAGGTGCAAGCCGAATAGTCAGAATAGTAAATCCCCCCCCCACAATGAACACAGCGGAACGCTCCCTACCGCGTATATCTATTCTACGTCCGAGCATAGACATGGTAACGCCCCGCCTGCCTCTGAATGGCCTACCGACACTGCCAGCCTTACCAGAGTTTCCTCCGAGGTGGAAGATACATGCTGGGTAGTCTGCCGCGAGGTTACTCCGTGGTGGGAAATAAATAAATAATACAAGTGCGATATAATACAAGACTTGAGAATGACAGCTTGGCACGCGCGACAGTAACTTTTATTTTTGTAGAAGAGGCAAACTAATATTGTTTATGCCGTTGGCCTGTTTATTTGTATACATGTGTAAACTTGAAACATTATTGTAGTGTAAAACGTTCTTGTAAAATGTGACTCTCTTTTCCCCTGATCTTTATCTTTTTTAGTATAATAGTATTTAGTTTAACGCTAACACTTTAATTTAGAACACAGCCACATCCAACCACATATAGTACATTCAATCAAAGCAAACAGCACAAGTTTAGTTTAGTTATTCTCTTGTACTTGTATTATTTCCCACCACGGAGTAACCTGGCGTATCGGAGGACAGTCTGGTGAGACCATGGGGGCTAGACCAAGGGGCCAGTGAGGCGCTCCAACGTTGAAGCTCTGGGCCCTAGTGGTAAGAGGAAGGACTGCAGGCGGACCCGTGCACGGACACGTAGGACCATCACTCCCTACGTCACCCATACGTCACCCCGGACCTCAAATTTGAGGTCCGGAGGAGGTACTTCCGGCAGTCTTCCGGGTGCTTCAAAACGCCACTGAGCAACTTCATCGAAATGAATAGCTTGGGGGCGGGGCTAGTGCTCCAGTTCGGTCTCTATCCTTTATATACTCTATGGGCTAGACGGGCTAGAAGGGCAGTGTCAGTAGGGTCGGTAGGCCAATCAGAGGCAGGCGGGGCGTTACCATGTCTATGCTCGGACGTAGAATAGATATACGCTTCCCATACCCCACTGTTGGCCCGTTTCACCCAATCACAAGTCGCTGCGCTCCCTCCCAACCCCTCCCACCTGGGGAGGAAAAGGTAGGTCACGAGAGGGGTGGTGGAGTGCTGTAATTCACTCTTAAATGTCCACCACCACCTCCACCGCAACATAAAAACTTAATTCAGGTAGAAAACTTCAAAAACAAATCAAAACTAAACTGAAATCATGGAATTAAGATTTAAAAAACAATAACTTTGGGGTAGGCAAGCAGCCATACTTTTTGATGGCTGGTGGTAGGGAATTCCACATTTTGGTGGCATAATTGTAAAATGTATTCATGTTTGTACTTTGTACCGAACCTGGGCTTCTGGGGGGAATGAGATCAGTGGAGCTCCATCTGGTGTTGTTCCCTTTTCTCTTTTGAAACTCTGTTTGACAGTACAGCACATGGCCACTGGTCCCTTGAGTATCTTGAAGAGCAGGCGGCTGGCGGCCAGGCCCATTGCAAGTTGCTGTATAGTGTATACCCTTGAGGATTGTTTGAAATAAGCTAGCTTTAGAGCTAAAAAAATTAAAGTTGAGAAGGACTGTTACAGTGCATCGTGTGCGTGTGCGTGTGCGTGTGCGTGTGCGTGTGCGCGTGCGCGTGTGCGTGCGTGCGTGTGCATCCGGGTTCATCAGGCTGATGTTTTTTTTTCAACATCACCTCTCTTCTGTTCTCAGGCCGTGTTCATCAATGAGTTTACAGGCCAGAAGTTCTATAGCAGCAACACCTCTTTGTGAGTAACCTACAGTACACCCCTGCACGCACACGCGCACATGCGCACGCACACACACACACACACACACACACACACACACACACACACACACACACACACACACACACACACACACACACACACACACACACACACACACACACACACACACACACACACACACACACACACACACACACACACAAAATAATGAAGTCTGTGTGTTTGACTAGGGTTTGACTGGATTGCTGAATTTTGTAGTCAAGGAAGGAAGTGAGACCACATTTTCATGACAGGTTTTTGGTCATGAACATGGCACCAGGAAACCTTCAATGAGGCCTTTAGGAGGGCCATTCGAGCCGCAAGTGGAGCCTGCAGTGCTACCGTTGCCCAGGTGGAGCCTGCAGAACCATTGCGGCTCAAGAATCCACCACTCCTGAATGAAGTGTCTGGTGCTGGGAGTCTGGTGCAACGCACAGGTCCTCGCTGTACTCCTAGTGAGAGCAGGAGTGGACCTGGTGAGACGTAGGAGGGGCCCGGACAGGAGGCAACCCACAGAGCCTAGTCCCTCCACATGCCAGAATTGTACCTCTCAGTCCCGGCATAGTAGTTCCGGAGTGGTTCCAACGGATTGTGTGGCCCTGGTCCTTCCCTAGTGGGTCTGATCGAGGGTAGCTACTGGGACGTAAGTCGGGACTTGATCACCCCGGCTGGGTCACCTGAGTGAGGGGTATGATGTTCGCGAGACGCGAAACCCCGATGACCTTGGGATACATCACTGAGGGTATACGTCCCAGATGCATCCATACAATGTATTTTCGTTATTTTTACGTGTGTAATATATATATATATATATATATATATATATATATATATTACACACATAAACACCACAGAAAAGTGTTTCTTGTGTCCTACATAATTACATAATTAAAAATAAGCACTTTAAGGCTAAAAGGATACCACAAAAAACGTCCCAGGGACTTGTTTACCTTGTGGTCTCTTCCTGATGGATTTCTTTTCAGGCCGATTTTAAAAGAGGCCGGTGTTACACATCCTTTAATGGACTGCGTCAGGGCATTCCACATTTTGGTGGCAGAGAACCACTGCCATTGATTGACCGTTGCACCCTTGACCCCTGCATACCTTTGTGTGTCCTTGCTGCAGCATTACAGGGGAGATGTTTCTACGGTCACAGGGGATAGACTACTCTAGCTGGGGGTTCTGGCAGAACCACGTGGCTCTCTCTGGCATCATAACGGTCTGCATGGTGCTGTCCTACGTTCAGCTGCGACGAATCAACCGCTGGAAATGATGCAGCCCCTCTCTCTGTTCCTCTGTCTCTCTTTGTCTCTCTGTCCCACTGTCTCGGTCTGTCTGTATTTGTCTCTCTGTCAGCGGCGAAATATTAACAAAGATTTGTGTTTGTTTTAGTTCAAACTAATTAATTTATAACAAACCTGCTGTCTACATACTCTGTGTTGTGTAGATAAGTCTAGCAATCCCTCTGTCAAGAGTTCAATGCGGTTCAGTCTATCAATACTATAAACAACCTGCACATTATGAAAAGAATTACACATGCACAAACCAAATTCATACTACAGTCGTTTGGAGGGTAAAAGCGGAAATACATGTTTAGAAGTCTGTGAAGAAATATTTTTCCATGATATTTGTACAAAATAAATATTTATCTCTGATGTACGGTATGAGTAGCATTGAATATTTTATTTATGTATGATACAATAAACACCACACACCCTTGGTATACAGTATCTCACTATCTCTCTTTCACACACACACACACACACACACACACACACACACACACACACACACACACACACACACACACACACGAGCACGTGTTGTAGCACTTACAGACTGCATAAGCTGCCATTGAGCACGTTTGGCATGTACACGAGAGAATGTTCAGCACAGACACACGTAAACATCTTATTTACAAAGCTGCTTACACACGAGAGATCACACATCATCATCTGTTTCACTCTCAAAATGATCACACAGATTTACAGAAAATGTAATAAATATATAGCATATTTTCTTAATAGTCAGGAATGGAATTCTAATTGTCTGAAATGGGCTAATTGCCTAATAATCAGAATGTTCATTGAAGATTTTTTTATTTGTGAACCTTCCGGCACAGCGCAAACACAGTGATATATAAAAAACGCATTTCGTTGTTCATTCTTTGAATATTTCAAGTGCCATCACTCCCCCCATCACCCCCCCCCCCCCCCCCCCCCATCACTCCCTGGCGCGTCCCAGACATTGAAAGCCTGTGTACATAACGCATTCCAATCAGCATGGTTACAAAATGTGTGAGTGTGAGTGTACAAATGGAATCAAATGGACCCGTAACGGTTTTCATACAGTGTCTTAGTTCATTAAAAATACAGCCATGTACAAACGAAAGCCACGTGAATATCACAGAGACAGTACACATGAGTTACCAACTGAAAAACTAGAGTTGACATCAGGTCCCGTCCAGACTTCAAGAGCAAAACTCACGTTCCATGTCAACTTTCATTTTGACCTTCAGAAGCTTTTCAAACTGGTTCCACCAACGTTGTGGAGGCCGGTGGTACCCACAGTTACCGGGGCGTTTTCCAACCCGCGGAGCCACTCGGTGCACTTCAGCACCACGCGCTCATCAACGCCACAGTCTTCCTCCTCTTCCTCGTACTCCACATCGTCGTACTTATGCCGCTCGTTGAGGAGTGAGATCTTCACCAGTGAGCTGACATCTCCCGGTAGGATGATGTCACTGTTTTTCACAGCAGCTCTGCTGCTCAGCGTGCCATGTTTCGCCGCTGGTTGATGCCGCTTGGAGACACTTTCCCGCCTGTGCCGGGCATCTGTGGGGCCACTGGTTACGTTGGCTTCCCCGGTGATGGCGTTCCTGGCCGCCAAGCATTGCTGTCTCTCGTTGCTTCGCCGCTGCAGCAGCAGAACAGCCTCTGGTGTGAGAGTCAGTGTGAAGCGGGCCCCATCCTCCTCCTCATGATACCTACTTTTGACCATCACCTGGGGTTCGCCCTTGAAGAGGGCAGACTCCAGGCTGCCGTGGCTGCACTGCGGTGTCTTAGAAATTGACCCACCAGAGCAGGAGGCAGGGATGGTTCCTGAGAGCCTCTTGGACGAGGACAGCCAATGGCCCTTACACTTAGCGTTTAATCCCGACCCCGACATCGCCTTGCTAGTCGGCAGGCGACTCCTGGGCTGGCTCTTCTTCCCCAGGTGCCTCAGGTTCGACGCCAGCCTCTCCGTCACTGAGCTGCCCTGGTTTTCCACCGGCTCCTTAGTCCTGGCCAAGGGGACGATCATCATGGGTCTCACTTTCCCTGTCAGTCCTGCAGGCACGGGGGTAGAACGCGAGCGTGTGATCGACACAGGTGGAATGAAGGGCATCTTAGCAATACACAGCAGCAGGTAGGAGATAAACAGTGTTTTGCTGTTGAAATGCTGGAGGAGAAAAGCAGATGGTATCAAGGAGCGAGCTGTGTTGCAGAGGATAAAACGATGTTCCGTTGCATCTTGGGCCATACAGGGTCAGCTCAGCAGGCTGGTGGCGTGTTGCCTCTGGGGTTGTCCCGCAGGCACCCCTTAATGCACCTGTCACCTTATAGGACTGTGGCTGTTGAGGCGGTCCTGTTCCAGTTCTTATGCCCCTATACGATGGCCTCTACAGCATGATGTGTGTGTGTGTGTGTGTGTGTGTGTGTGTGTGTGTGTGTGTGTGTGTGTGTGTGTGTGTGTGTGTGTGTGTGTGTGTGTGTGTGTGTGTGTGTGTGTGTGTGTGTGTGTGTGTGAGAGAGAGAGAGAGAGAGAGAGAGATCCTCTCACATGGATTGCCTTTACTCAATTAAAGGCTCAAAGACTTAAAACACTAATAATCCCCTGAAGTCAACACTGAGAGCACGTTACGTTACCTATAATATGCACGTGTGCAAGTGTGCATAGGTATACACATGCACACATGATCCACACATGATCCACACATGCACACATGATCCACACATGCTGTAAAATTACAGCTAAATATTTTAGATTTTGCTGATCTTCATCCACTTCATCATAGTGGTGTACATTTTTCAGGAGTCTATGTTGTAGCAGTTTTTTTATGAATAAAATTCAATTTTGTTCAATCTGTATGGTAGAGTATGTTAATACAATATAACTCCAATTTGTATAACTACAATTGCGGTGGTTGTATATTTGGTCTACCTGCTCTTCTACTGAGATCATGTCAAAGGTCATGTGTCACCTCAGGATGCAAGCCTGCTCTATTAGCTCAATGGTAAAAATGTCAGCATTTCACAGGAGTTCACCACAAAAATGACGTATTTTCTATCAATTACTCGCATTCCTAAGCCAATAATTGGCAGTAGGAGACTCAATTGAGTCACTCAAACTGCAGCCACCGCAGTGTTGTCATCACTCACCCAACACTGCTGAAGTGCCCCTGAGCAAGGCACTGAACCCCCAACTGCTCCCCCTGGAGCTGCTTAGTGCATGACCAACGGTATAAGACTGTGGTTGTACTGGTCAGCTCCCAGGTTTTAATGTGTGTGTTTATATGTGCAGGGTGTTGCTGAAAATGAGCACTTGTGCTCAGCTACATACTACCCTGGGTAAATAAAGGATAAAATAATAATAATAACAAAAGAATAACACTGCACAATCAATTCCGGGATAGAAGAGGACTGCTGCTTATTGTACTCTAAAATGAAACGCACCCAAAATTAAGCTTATTACCTCCAGCTGCCACAAACAAAGGGAGTTACTTGTGTTGAGGAGGGAAGGGGAAGGGGGAAGCACAATTTGCCTAGCTCACTGACAGGGACGCAAGTTGAGGGTTTGTTGAGTACGATGTCCTTTAGAAGATCGTCTTTTCCAGTCTCCCAGAGTTCAGTCATGCTGCTGGGAGCTGTTGTTTTCCTGTTTGCTCTCTACCTGCTGTCCTCCAGGACCCAGGAACAAAGAAATGAACCTCCAGGACCCAGACCTATCTGCCTCTGCTTGGAAACTTACTGCAGTTGGATCTCAGTAGTCTACACACCTCCCTTTGTTATGTAAGACATTTTACTTAGTAACTAATATTATGTTGCTTTGTTTTGGAAATTAGAACAGATTGTATATTTCAATGAGTCAACATATATTCATAATACAGTAGCCTATGGCCAGCAATGTACTGTATTTATCCAGACTCAACCTCTTGAGTCTGGATAAACCTCTAGAGCATCATATCAAACATCTCACATTTTTATCTCTAGTTGTCCAAGAAATATGGAGCAGTGTTCACAATCCACCTTGGACATAAGAAAGTAGTGGTCCTGGCAGGATACAAGACAGTCAAACAGGCTCTGGTCAACTACGCTGAGGAGTTTGGAGACAGAGAGATCACTCCTGTATTCCATGATTATAATAAAGGACATGGTAATGTTCTGTTTGTTGTTTTGTGTAGCTCAATTTTTGTCACATATTTAATGCACTGGAAAAGGTTACAAATGTTTATTTTTGTGTGTGTACTGTACATACTAGGCATTGTTTTGTTGAGTCCTGGAAAGAGATGAGGCGCTTTGCCTTGACTAACCTGAGAGACTGGCATGGGAAAGAGGATGAGTGAAGAGAAAATCATACAGGAATGAATGTCATTACCTGATTGATACATTTGAAAAACATGGAGGTAATCAAATCAATTACTGTTGTGGAAATCATAATGCAACACTAGCTCTGGTCCATAGCCTTACTGCTCTTGCTGCGGCATATAGAGCTATATGGAGTTTGCAGAATTACAGTACATTTCAAGCACAAACTCAATACAAAGGCTGTTAACTGTGAGTGGACGACCCAATTAAGCATTACACTTGTTTCCAATAGGGTCCACCATGTTCAATTCATCAAAAACATTTAGAGACGTACAAATAGACACTTCTATATAGACAAAGAACAGAAAAGGAATTCATCATAATGGAGGTAAAAAGGGAAAAGAAACATATACAGTGAGGGGAAAAAGGGGTGGGCGGTGGGGGGGGGATTCAGATTTTACGGAGGCCAGTTTCGAATTGCAGCCGTCCGTAGGTGCCCTTTGAGAGCGGTTTTGAAGGAGTCAAGGGATTCGCATGTCTTAATGACTGTTGGTAGGGCGTTCCACATTTTGGTGGCATAGGAGCGAAAAGAATTTAGTCCCTTGTTTGTGCCGAATCTGGGTTGTACATGGTTCGTTGCACTCCCTCTGGTGTTGTGGGTGTGGACTTCGTTAACATTAAGGAAGTATCTAGACAGGTACATGGGTATCTTGGTGGTGTATCGAATCTTGTGGACCAGACCCATTGCAAGATGCTGTACTCTGTCGTCGACCATAAGCCATTCCAGCCTGTCGAAGTGGGCAGGGGTGAGGTGGGTTCGGGGGGCGAGGTCAAGTAGGAGCCTGACCAGTTTGTTTTGGGAAGTCTGGAGCCTAGTTTTAAGGGCCTTTGAGGTGCTGTGGTACCAGGAGGTGCATGCATAGTCAAAGAAACCTTGTACAAGGGCTCCTGTTAAGGTCTTCAAGGTGTTTTTGTTGACCAGTGAGGAGATCCTGTAGAGGAATCTTGTTCTTTGGTTGACCTTTTTGATTACGTTGGTGGCCATTTTATCACCGGAAAGATTAGCCTCCAGGATGGAACCTAGGTAGGTAATTTCATCTTTACGTGTGATAACATTGTCACCCACTCTAACCAAGAAGCCATTTGCCTTGCTGAGATTACTATTAGAGCCAAAGAGAATGGATTCAGTTTTTCCCAGGTGTAAAGATAGTTTGTTATCAGCGAGCCAGGTGCAGATTCTACCGAGTTCAGAGCTGAGGGCCTTTTCAACCTGCAGTTTGTTCCTGTCCGAGACTAGCAGTGCTGAGTCATCTGCGAACAGGAACAAGTTGCAGTCACAAGCTGAAGTCATGTCGTTAACATATATTAGGAACAGCTAGTATGCTTCCTTGTGGAACGCCACAGCTCACTGGGAGGGGGGGGGGGGGACAGTGTTCCATTCACCTCCACCATCTGTTCTCTCCCCTCCAGGTAGGATTGCATCCAGCTCACTGATGTGCTATCGAAACCAATTGCTTTTAGCTTGTTAACCAGTATGGAGTGGTTCACGGTGTCAAAAGCCTTTTGGAGGTCCAGCATGACCATGCCGCAGTATTTGCCAGCATCCACCTCATCCTGTCACAGGCAAAGCCTTTGATTCAACCCAAGCAGTGCTTTACGCAGCTTCCAATGTTATATCGGCTATTGTCTATGGGGACAGGTTTGAATACACTGATCCTGTGTTCCAAGCAATGGTGAACTCATACAATGAATCCATACATCTTACTGGATCAGCTGCCATTCAGGTATAAAGACAATTGAGCTTGAAGAGATTAAAAATGTTCTATGTTTTTAAAGAATATGCTTGTAATCAAAATGTATACGTTTTAATTAGATCAATTGTATGCCCTTAAAAGAAATAGAAATGATTACCAACCAATCAAAGTCAACAAAGCAAAAGTTTGTGTTATGTTATGTTAACATCGGGTCATGATTCCTCTTAAAAAGATAGATAAGAAATTGTATTTAGGCTTTAAAATCAGTTAATTATGTCTCTTAAAGTCAATTATTTAGTACATTTTATAAAGGGAATTCAAATGTACGTATTTGAATTCCCTTTGCATGGAACTGGTTGTAATGGGACAGTTATGGGACGTACTTGAACTCGTAAAACAACCCACACCACTAGAGGGACTTGAACTCTTGTACAACAAATGGAACTCAACACCCTTCATCTTTCCTGTGAATTTTAATTGTATTTTAGGGTTATGTTAGGGTTGAACCCTTACTGTAAAATGTAATTATGTGCATTGTACTGCATTATAGGTGTACAATCTCTTTCCTTGGCTGGGCCCTTGGATAAAAACCTGGAGGATCCTGATGAAGAATTTAGAAGACAATGTAGTATAGCTAATAGAACTAGATTTTTCAATCCCTATGATAAGTTAGCGCTCTTCAAGGTCAGAGTGGAGTGGTGAACATGGAGTGTAGGACTTTCATTGAGGTCATCAGGTGGGCACCCTTCTTCATCGACGTTTCATTGATGTTAGCCCACTACGTCTCCAGAGGGCTCAGCGGTGTGCCTGGCGTCCCAGGTACACCCCCCTCCGTTCCATATCCTCCATATTCACCACCATCACTGGGCCCTTGGATACCTGGAGGATCCTGATGAAGAATTTAGAAGACAATAAAGAAGAAGTAAAGAGGATAATCAGCGGTCTGAAGGAAACTCTGAACCCTCAAATGCTCAGAGGCTTTATAGATTCCTTCCTGATGCGGAAGAAAAGTTTGGAGGTATAGTTTTAATAGTTTTACACTGCCGTTATGCCCATCAATGCTTGCATTACTATCATTTATCCTGTTCTTAGGATTCTGGTATAATGGATTCCTACTACCATGATGACAACTTGGTCTACAGTGTGATGAACCTGTTTGGGGCTGGATCCGATACGACAGGAAATACAATTAGATGGGGTCTGCTGTTGATGGCCAAGTACCCTCATATTCAAGGTAGACAATCACATTAAATCTGATGACAGATATGAGACGACAAATACTATAGCTTTCTCTGGTGAAATTCTATTCAAAGTGCTTCTTTAACTGTAGGATTATTGTAGAATGCTTATTCCTTTCCCGTTTTCCCAGATCAGGTTCAGGAAGAACTTGGCAGCGTAATTGGAAATCGTCAGGTGCTTATAGAAGACAGGAAGAACCTATCCTACACTGACGCTGTTATCCATGAGATCCAGAGAGTAGCCAACATCGTTCCTCTGTCAATTCCTCACATCACTAGTCAAGATGTCACCTTCCAGGGCTATTTCATCAAGAAGGTCAATAACTTTCAAAATATTTGTTTCTAAATCAACATATTTTTGCAAAGCATGTTCCCCTGTCATTATGTTGGGGTTTATGTAGCCTAATAGACCTGTTATTTCTGGGAACAGGGAACTCCTGTGATTCCTCTACTCACTTCTGTCCTGAATGATGAGACTGAATGGGAAAGCCATCGTCTGAACACCGGCCCTTCGGAACAGCGACCCTTCGGAACACCGGCCCTTCGGAACACCGGCCCTTCGGAACACCGGCCCTTCGGAACAGCGACCCTTCGGAACACCGGCCCTTCGGAACACCGGCCCGTCGGAGGCCAGGGTCGAGGTCTTCCTCTTCCTCACCTCTCTCTTCCAGCGTTTTCGTTTCACTCCTCCACCTGGGGTAACAGAGGATGAACTGGATCTGAGGCCAGCTGTAGGTTTAACCCTTGGCCCTTCACCTCATCAGCTGTGTGCTGTCAGTCGACTGCAAATGTAATATAAGGATAGTTCTTGAAGAATATTTACCATGTGTTTCATTATTGCATTGCTCATAAACTTTGCGGATACGGTCATCCATAATGGATAGTAAAGGGACTTGAACCAATGGTCATCACCATCACTTATGTACAGTATTACTGTTGGTGTAAATTACCCTACTAGTATTTCAAGCATACTATGCTATGCTTGAAAGTTATGGGAAATAATAGAATGTTAATAGAAGAAAACTACTGTTGTGTCACTATTTGGACAGTATAATAACAAACATTCACTCAAACAACTGAGGAATGGAACCTGATACCCACTGAGATGTATTTTAATTATTTTAATGTAATCTTTAATAGGCATTCCAGTACCTAATAAAGTTGTTTCTATTTGGCATATGTCTCTTAAATACTTTCTCATTACTGTATTGGATGATCAGTTGCGGCAGTGGCTCAGGGGTAGAGTGGCCGGTAGAACAGCCGGTTGGGAACTGTTCCTACAGTAGTTCGATCCCTGGCTCTCCAGAGTCGGAGTTAAGGTGGCCTTACACTAACCGTTTTTTTTCCAACCTGAATCTGATAGCACCACACACTACAGGATAATCGGAGCGGGGCAGAGCAAATATCAAACATTCTTGATGTTGATCGGGCCGATCCGAGCGTCAAAAATGCCCGATTATCGGCTAGTGTAAGGCCACCTTTAGTATCGAAGTGACCTTGTAGCAAGACTCTGAATCCCTAATTGCTCCCAATGTGCATGGTTTCTTCCACCATGGGAGTGTGTGTGAATGTAATGCACAATCTATGTGTGCATTACATTCACATGAAAGCCCAGAAAATAAAAGTCTGATTGTAGGGTTCGGGGAAAATGTATAACCTTATAACAGGATATTGTTTTGTATTATGGGGTTGACCTCAAGGTTGTAATAGGTTTAAAGAAAAAAGAGACGGATGTAGTGATTCACTGTAGCACTGAGCTGGATTTAAACCACAGTCTCCCACTCGCGACCTGTCATGCCAATATGGCTTATAGGGCCCCTCTACACCAAACCTTTTTGCGAAAATAGCTATATTTGGTTAAAGTTCTACGGGATGCTAGGGTTCAAGTGGTTAATGTAAGAATAATTATCCCATGGTGATTTGTGTATCACACAAAGATTTGTGTGATAGGATAGTAGTAACTGAGGACCCCTTCAGTGTCCCGGACCCCCGGTTGAATATCCCTGTTTTAAGTGATGAACTGGTTGGGGGCAGTGTAAGCAATTTGTAGATTGTAGTGCACTGTAAGCAATAGATTTTGACTGGCTGTTTTCTTTTGGTATGAGGTTATCCTCAGGTTGATCATCAGAGGGCTGTTATGTATGGGGAATTTGTTCAAGAGTTCTCCTTTGATCATTATTTTTGGGAGGTCTGTTACTCTGTAACATCTTCATGACCTCCATGCCAGCTGGCAGACCAGGCAGACTTCAGAAATAAGTTTAACTTTTAGAGTTTGAGTGAATAAGGTCACAGAGAGTACCTTATCCACCGACAGTATGTTCCTCTCCTGCCAAATAACCATATATCATTCACATAATCTTTGACTTTTGACAACCATTTGACCAGGCTTCCCCAATCCCAAAATCTATACAAATCTCTTTGCTGAAAATAGCCAATCTAAACTCTCTCCATTTTCCCAAGAAAATGGAGAGGGGGGGGGGGGGGGGGGTGTATTAAGAAAACACAATTGAAGAATGAACAATTTACCAAAAACATTTATTTAAATTTTTTAGGCATTGCAAAACATAGATAAAATACAATATTACATGAACATAATTTCCTTCCATCATGTGTATGCATGTTAAAAACCGATAACCAGTAGATTACTTGCAATGCAATCGACCGACGGCATGTATACTGGAGCCTACTGGCTGCGATTAGGAAACACGGAAGTGAAACTGACTTACGTGGCCGGTTAAGATTGATATGAGGTTAGGGGATTTACGTGGTCAGTTAAGACTGAGATTAGTGTTAGATTTAGTCGGAAAACGCGAACGTCTCCGCGTTTCCTAATCGCAGCCAGTAGGCTCCCAGTATACATGCAGCAGGTCGATTGCATTGTCTTGATAAGTCACCTACTGGTGATTATCAGTTGATTTTCATTCAAATTCTTGGTTATCAACTTAGTTCACACTACAGGTGCCAGGACCAACCCCTGATTTCCAGAAAAACAAACCCAAACATGCAGCTAATGGCAGTGCAGCCCGTCTGTGTGTGCACGCGTGTGTCTAGCAGTCATGAGCAGCAGGTCGCCCTGTGTATGTGAAGGACTCGATGACAGCGAGGGCAAGTGTGGTAGACATCCTTAAAATGGTTGACGAAGAATGGGATCAAACAGCAACCATAAAACCCCCTACAGGGAGAAACAAAAAGGTTGGTCAACCTACACCTTGAATGCATGCATGTGACCTACTGTAAGGCTATGAAAACTAACTAGAGGTGTGTGTGTGATGCGTCTTTATTTGTGAGGGCCAATGTCCTAAAGTTTGAGGAAATTAGCAGTGTGAGGAAATTTGAACTAATCCTCACAAGAGAAAGTAGTTTCATGGTTAAAAAAATATTTTAGAGTAAACATTCAGGTTTAGGTTATCTGGTTGGTCGTCTGGTGTCCAGGCTACAAAATAGCAGATCTAAAAGCTCACAATGTGCTGCAAATTGCGATGCATTACAACAGAGTTAATCCATAATTCAGTCTCCAAAAGTAGCATTTATCAAATAACGTCCTCGTGTCAGTACCATAAACTGTGTGTGTGTGTGTGTGTGTGTGCGTGTGTGTGTACGCACACATATGAGTTTTCCTCACCCGCAAATTACAAACACGAAACACATGAGCCATGCGTGTCTTCCAACACAGTACGTGATCACCGTGTTGACCTGGGTTTTACAGGCGGGGCATGCCGTCAGACCAGACTCACGCAGCAACTTCCCTTCATAGCTGACAAACCTGGCCGATGCTGGAAGGGAGGAGCCTGAAATAGAGAATATGACAGGACACAACATTCAAAAATATAACCTACGGTACACTGTAAAATCCTGTGTTGCGGGATAGTTCCCCTAGAAAGGGGGGGGGGGGGGGGGGGGGGGTCTCCATGGGGTGAGTAATCGTACTCACCCCATGGAGACCCCCCCCCCTTTTTTTGTCACATTCCTAAACCAATAGTTTACAATTTACAATTTACAATTTAGGCATTTAGCAGACGCTCTTAATCCAGAGCGACTTACAATAGGCAAGAACAAAAAGCATGGGAATACATCACATATGTAGTTTGATGACCAGCTCCCTATACTCTCCTTTGTGTCTCCATAGGGAACCACTGCTGGTCATCAAATTGGCTTAGGAATGCAACAAAAACTAAATATCCATGAATTCAAGTCTCCATGAGGTGAGTAATCGATAAAAGGTTATTTGGGGGTGAACTACAAATGGTTTTACCATCCATCCATGTACAGAATACAATAAACTAGCCATCCTTCAATTTATATTATTAGCATTACCCATAAATATATGTAAATGTATTATCATTTGACAATCTAGATGCATTTTTTTTACTTTCAGCATGCTTCTGCAATCCGATTACTGCAGTTATTGGAACAGATGGCTGTAACTATCATTGTGGCCTGTAGAATGATGTTACCATAGGTGCGCATCACTGTTTGATGACGTTGCATACAGTGGTCCTAATGGGCAAAGGAGGTGGCTGAAATGTGCCTGAATAATGTGTTTTATATTAACTGTACAAAATGTGATATTAGTCGAAGACATTGAGGTGGGATCATAAGCCTAGATCATAGACAGAGAAGTGATAAAGAGTCTGTGGCAAATTGGGAGGCAGGTGGAGTGCTGGTCAGGCCATGAGGAGCTGACGCACACAGCGACATTGGCCCTCTGATTCTGGTAATGGGATGAGCAGGTGTTGCATAATAAATATGCTGCAAACCTTTGAACATCTGTTCGGTGCAACCCTTAAGTCAGTGGTTCACAAATATTCTCATGTCAAGACACAAAATGATATGCATTTGGAATCAGAGCTCCATCTCCGTCAGGGACCCTCATCAAAGACTCACGCAATGTTTTTCATATACTGTATGTTTTGATGCAATCTTAACAAAATAGCTGTGGACACCCTGGAACCTCTTCAAGGACCCCTGGGGGTCCCCAGACCCCACTTTGAGAATCACTGCTGTTACTGTATGTAAAAGATGACCACCAGAACCTTGTAAAGATGACCGTGTTGTCTCTGTGCAACTGCCGCCACCAGGAGATAAAGAGAAGGCAGGTGGTGGAGGAATCTGGCTGAAGATGAAGGGTGGGTGAACATGGTAGCTCCTCACACCTCTCTCTGTCTCATCTGGAAAAGTACACACAACACCATGCACATGTTAACTTTAAACCCATTAAGACCTTGAGGCAAGTTCCACCAAATGCTTTCTAAATAAATCAGTAGTTTTTCAAATAGTTTCGTGCCCCCCAGAAGAGAAGAATCGCTCGACAAGTAGCCTATGTTTGGGACTGGGAGAGAAATGAATACAATCTTACCTGGTGTGAAGTAGGGTGGAGGAGATGGAAGTTGAACACTTATTTTTGTGACTGTGTCCACAGCCTCGGTACCCAGGCTTTTATTTTTGTTTGCATTCGGCTCAACTGACTCCATGTTTCTCGGTTGTATTTGAAAGTTAGGAATTTGGGATGGGTGTGAAACTCTGGAAGCAGCAACAGCTCACTTTGTAGACCTACCAGGTGTGTTGGAGAGGTGCTGATTAGAGTCTCTTCTGATTGGCTAAAATACCTATTACCTGTGTAAATAATCAGGTGGAGCCTCACTGCAAATTCCTTTTCTGTTTTAGCTTAAATGTAAACATTTGGTCCCTGATCCGGACCTTTTAAGCGAACTTTGTGTGAAAGGCCCTTTTGTGCAATGGATCAGTGGTTCTCAAACATTTTAATTTCAAGGACACCCATAACTCTGAGAGTGTACAAAAGGGTCCATTTGGTAATAAAATAAATAAATAAATAGCGAGCGTGTTTTAAAGCGAGCCTTCCAGGTTACCCTGAGGACCTAGGCTAGATCATTTAATCCATAGGCCTACTGACTGGCAATTAAAAAGGTTGATATGTGTGAACTAGTAAGAACTTCTATGCTATTTTGCTTTATTGTTTTTATGTATCTTTTTCCACAAGAGGTTCTATGGCCGACAGCTTCTCAGTTAATGTGGTTGACAAATATGTTATACAATTTAGGCATTTAGCAGACACTCTTAATCCAGAGTAATCACAAGAAGAGATGGAATTACCTAGGTTCCAACCTGGAGGCAAATTTTTCCTGTGATAAAATGGCCACCAATGTAATCAGAAAAGTCAACCAAAGAACAAGCTTCCTGTACAAAATCTTCTCTTCAGCAATAATACTTGAAGACACTAACAGGAGCCCTCATACAACTATGTATGCACCTCATGGTACCACAGCACCTCAAATGCCCTAAAAACAAGGCTCCAGAGTCAGACATCCCAAAACAAACTGGTCAGGCTATACTACTTGGCCTTACTCCCAGAACCCACCTCACCCCCGCTCATTTTGATAGGTCAGTACAGCAACTTGCAATGGGCTTGGTCTACAGATTACTACGTGGACTTCGTTAACATTAAAGAAGTATTTGGACAGTATCTGTCTAAATACTTCCTTAATGTCAATGAATTCCATGATCACAACACCAGAGGGAGTTCAACAAACCACGTTCAACCTAGATTCGGCCCCAAACAAGGGGTTAAATTAATTTAGTTCCTATGCCACAACAATGTGGAACGCCCTACCAACAGCCATTAAGAAATGTGTATCCCTGGCCTCCGTCAAAACCGCTCTCTAAGAGCACTTACGGATGGCTGCAATTTGAAATTGGCCTCTGTAAAAAAGGTAAAGTTCCCGGGACCTCCCCCTCTATTTTTTCTTATATTCAGCTAGTGTAGATCTTTGTCAAACATTAAATTCCCATTGACAATGAATGGAGAATTTACATCATATGAGCAAATCTGCTATTTTCATCCTACGCAAACATTAAATTCCCATTGACAATGAATGGAGAATTTTACGTCATAGTGTCTGAGCAATTCGGCTTATTTTTGTCCTACAGAAAGATTAAATTCCCATTGACATTGAATGGGCAATTTTACGTCATAGTGTCTGAGCAAATTTACGTTACGATGATGATGTTGTGTCATGATGATAAGAGCGCCCCTCACTTCTTGCGGTGTGATTTTTTTCTATACTGTACACATATTCCCTTTTCATAGATGTGTATATTTGTATGTCTTTAAATGTTTTGATGAATTGAAAATGGAGGACCCTGATGTAAACACGTCTTAGTGCTTAGTAACCGATTGATTGATTGATTAATATTGAATGAAAATGTTACAGATTGCAGAATGGGTACAGTCCAAGGAGAAGGTTGCCACATCATGTATTGTAAGCTGCATGTTGCACCCCCGCCTATATTAGAGCAGTGTTTCTCAGCCTGTGGGTCGGGACCCCCAAGGGTTCCCCACATGTATGACAATTTAAGGACTTTACCATTGATTTGAATTCCTGTTAAGAATTAAGGGGGGAAAAGGACAATTCCTGCATAAATAGTAATCAGCCAAACTATACTATACAAACTGGTCAAACATTGGCCAAATTGTCAAATAATATAAATATTCTTGAATTTGTTTGAGAACAACTATGGTTTTTCCCTCAGTCGTTGTGTGTAATTCCCCCAAACGAACAGTGGATGACAGCAATACGCCACCATACTGGCTTCTGGTCTGGTGGTCTCACGTTAAACCCCCAAAGAAGAAGACGACTGACGAAAGAGAAGGTTATTCAATTGAATGTTACAGCTAGCCTGATGCTAATATGCTAATAAGCTAGCTGTGTGTGTGTCGGCAGTAGGAGGAGGCATATCATTCCAATCTTTCTTTTTACTAACGAACTACCCAAACCGAATGCACCCGGCGGAGGCCGTCTCCTGCTGGACATCTTGACCGCTGCCCGGACAGAATTCGTGTCGACTGACCAGAGTCCGCGAATTCACGTCCCACCAACCATTACCAAGTCCCAGTTCGTTAGCTAACGCTGCTAGGCTAGCAGGAGGAGGAAAAAAACACTACAGAGTTTAAAGGTAAGTTAGCATTAGCATGCGGTGCTAGCGGAATGCGAACGGCTAGTAGCATCTGTTGGATTTGAAGGAATGTCGGGGAAAATTAATACACCCGGTTTATTTAATTTTAACGTGGTTTCTCGTGATCAATGACGTGTTTTTTCATGTGTGAATGGAAGTGTTGAAGTGATGATGGTGGCTTTAAATTATTAGTGCAATGTATGTATGGGAATATTTCACGTCATCGTTGCTAAAATTATAATATAGCCTATAATAGAGACAATACTACTTGTATATGAATTGTCATTGCTTCGAATGAGACATTTTCATATAGCTATCAAGCTATTACTATGTAACAGACTGACTGACTAAGTCAATGCTATGTCTAATGTTAACACTAGCTAATGTACCGGTAATAACACTGTAAGTTAGCATCGGTTTGGTCAGTTAAGATGGTTTGAACTTGAACTTGTAAACAGCAGCAGATCCAAGTGTCTGTGCTTATCTATGATATGGCTGTGTCACCATTGAGCTAAGCTTTGCTAACAAAACTAAACGTATTTAAGATAAGTACAGTTGTAATTAAAGTATTCCTGTGGACAGTAAAAGACAAATGGGTGACTCTTAAGATGGCCTGAGGTTAATGGATGTGTAATAGAGGGCTGATTATGTGAAAGCCACACACACTCCAGAGTTCATGGTTTGGTTTGTGTCATTGTCATAACAGTGTCACAGAAGGGCCACACCCAGGCGACATGTCTCTACACCAGTTTCTGTTAGAGCCCATCACCTGCCACGCGTGGAATCACGACAGGACACGTAAGACAACCTTTCTTCTCACTTGTGGTGTTTGTTGCCAATGGTATTTTCCTGTACACAGTGTACACAGTAAAATCCTCAGTATTAAATTAACCCAAGAGTGTATACTTGTGGTTAGAGTGTCCGCGTCCGTCTGAGTCTTGGAGGTTGGGGATTTGATTCCCTGGCCAGGTCACACCAAAGACTATTAAAAACAAAAGGGACCCATTTATACAATGCATCAAGGCTTGGATTGAGAGTAGGGCCCTGTGACATACTAGTGTTATGTCCAGGGGGTGTACTTGTACATCATGTCCAGGGGATGTACTCCCAAGCTTGTACATTCATTGGCTATCTTTGATATTTGTGCACAACACTCTTGTATGAAATAACATTTAATTGGTAAATTGATTTGTTTATATACGTTTTTAATATCCAAACTTCCAAAGGTTCGGGGGCCTCACATCTAGAGTTTGGGCCTCTATGTTATGGCTGAGTCATGGTGACATAAGCGTGATGGCGTGGTCCGCCCGCCTGCCAGTCCTCCCTTAAACGAATTTGAGTATAGGATTCCAAAAAAGTTATTTTTGATGAATCAAATCAGTGGAACAATTGCTAAGAAGATAATGGATTAACTGTTGCACCACTAATCCCTAATACTATATATTTTTCCACATATCTGCAGAACTCGCCATCAGTCCCAATAACCATGAAGTTCATATCTACAAGAAGAGTGGAAACCAGTGGGTGAAGACTCATGAGTTGAAGGAGCATAATGGACATATAACAGGTATACTATACAGTCAACCAAATGTTTTTACATCTGCAATTATTTTAATGAATAAATGGTTATTTTTAACCAACTTGTATGGTAGAGCATGTTAATAGTTTAGGGTTAACAGGCAGGACTCCCCCCATGAAGCTCATGAGTGCAATATCTGGTACAATGTTGAGATGCCTTCTTGGAGGAGTTGTAGAAATTTGGTCTCTTGTGCAAATTCGAATCCCAGTTAGGACATCTTCCTGGGGATGCGCTCAAAGCATGCAAAGACTGATGCATGCTTTTGCAGTTCATAATGACAAGTTGGACCATACCTGTTTGGATGTAGACCAGATATTTGACAAATGAACGCTTTCTGCTCTTGTAACTACCTGCCATGTCATTGGGCGATGAGACATTAACAGTCACACGGAGATACAGTATACATGTGCTGAGATTTATACATAACATGTATTATTATCATGTTAAGACTTTGGTAGTGTTTATCCATAGACAAGTGGCACTGGTTACCAACCTTTTTCTGTATCAGGACTTCTCGTACCACTTAACAAAACATCAAGGCTTTAAAGAAATACATACCATGACATTTCTTTACATTAATGTTTGTAATACGAATATTATATTATCATCAAAACTATTACTGTTTTGCCAATTATTTGGGGGCCCACTTGCAATATCCTCACGGCCCACAGGTTGGGAATCGCTGCCATAAACCATCTGTCTACTCAGTAGTAGTGATGGGACAATAATCGCTATGATCGGCACATTACAAGCTCACAACACGATGCGTTGTGAGTTTGTAGATCTGATACTTTTGGCTATTGTTCCCCCTGGAACATGAATGCTGGTTAAACAAAAGTGGCATTTTAAGAGTTTTAAGCATATTTTGATTGTCATGATTATTTTGGCCACAATAATCCTGACAAGACATTTTCAAATGGTCCCATCCCAGCAGAAATCCTGACACTGTGCGTGCGTGCGTGTGTGTGTGTGTGTGTGTGTGTGTGTGTGTGTGTGTGTGTGTGTGTGTGTGTGTGTGTGTGTGTGTGTGTGTGTGTGTGTGTGTGTGTGTGTGTGTGTGTGTGTGTGTGTGTGTGTGTGTGTGTGTTTTAATACATCCATTCATAACTCAAGAGTGTACAAATGTAACCAAAACGGACCCTTGAGTTACATTGTACATCGCTCAGAGTCAAATCAACACTCAGGGTTGTACAAGTGCATAATGCAGTATCCAAATAATCTTTATGAATGGCAACAAGTAAGCAAGTGTTTTGCAAGTCAACACTCCATTGAGTGAAAATGAAAAGGCTCTGTTCCCACTTCCCTCTGTCACAGGATGGAACCGGAGGAGGAGACTGTTGCCTTGTTGATTGAGATATTTTGCCAAACAATAAAGTGTGAAATGGATTGAAGCATTTTTGAAGTATACAAGTTGGCGAATTAATGGTGACATAATCCGTGCCCAAATGTGAAGTTAAATATTTCAGATTGTAGAACTCTGTTGTTCCGAAGAACGAAGACCCACAAGGGTCTAAACGTTGTACCTATTTGTTAATAAAGAGCATGGTAGCTTAAATGACAACTTAGTTTTTTTTCAACAGGGTTCATGTTTTAGGTTGTAATTAGAGAAAGTAAAAGATGAGTGTTATTTTATTTTTATTTTATTTTATTTTATTCATTAGCTGCTTTCTCTCGTTTAAGCGATTTTAGCTTTTTGTCAGGGGGGCGGGAGCATTCGAACAAGTGGCTAATTTAGATTTTCTTTTTGTCGGTGAGCATATTTACTTACTTCTAAACTAAAAAATGTATTTTTGTTCAGCAGCACCCGTACAATAGTTTGAGTTACAATAATGTGCGTGCTTCCCTTTTGGATTCTATTTGAAATTGTACATAAGATGTGAACAAAACTAGACTTCTACATTAATCTACTGATAGTTTGCACACACAATGTTGCATTGAATGTATTCTGCTGTTAGCGGAATCTGTCTTGAGAGATTAGCTCTGGACAGACACACAGAACCTCTTTCAGTGCCACCGTAAAAAAAATAAGTGCTATTACAGTGGTTGGTATTCCATGACACTGGCAGTTTTGTGGCTGTGCAGTGATTGCTGCCACAGCCCTACTCTCTGCTGTACTACCTACCATAAAAAGCAGAAAAGGAAAGCGCTGCCCTAGAGATGTCTCGTGATAATTGTGTCAGGGCAGGGTTCTGTGTGATTGAGGTCATAAAGTATATCGTCCCTTTTGTGTCGAAACCTCATATGTCCCAAACTGTTACTTTACAGGATTCAAATTTAAAAAAAGAAAAACAGCAAAAGTAGCAGATCTACAAGTTTGGAGCTTGTGGATCTGCTACTTTTGATGCTTTTGTGTGAAGTTGTATATGATCAAGTAGGGCATTCATTCATGAAAGAACAGACATGAAAAAAAAATGGAGATAAGAGATTTCTGCTCTGACAGCAGTGATATTAAACTCGTATGACTCAACCAGCGTTGTGATAGTTGCTCATTAACCAACGTAATTACAGTCGAGTTGATTGTGGTCTTCTCTCTGTATCGCAGGTATCGACTGGGCTCCTAAAAGCGACCGTATAGTGACGTGCGGGGCGGACCGTAATGCCTACGTGTGGTCTCAGAAGGAAGGTGTCTGGAAGCCCACCCTGGTCATCCTCAGGATCAACCGTGCTGCCACGTTCGTGAAATGGTCCCCACTGGAGAACAAGTTTGCAGTGGGCAGCGGCGCGAGGCTCATCTCCGTGTGCTACTTTGAGTCTGAGAATGACTGGTGAGATCTGAGGCCGATTTTAAAAAAAAGGAAAAAAAAAGAAAACGTCTTCTTTAACTAGTTTTCTGTCAGTGGTTCTCAAACAATTTCATGTCAAGGACCCCCAGAATTGTCTGTATTTGGCCGCCTACCCCATCAAAAAAATAGTTCCAGGGACCCCCCCAGAAGCAAATAGTTAAAAACATTCACTGTGAAAGAATCTATATTCAAAGATTTGCACGTTTTCACGATTTATCAAAAATAGCAGGTCTTGTATTTCTGCTATTTTTCAACAGTTAAAGTATAAAATAATGGTTAGTGTGGTTAAACGCCCGAGCAGAGCGTGCTCTACTGTCAATTGATTAAGGGATGACTGCTGATGAAGGCCTGAGTAGCCGAAATGCAAATTTATCATGCCTGCTGCTGCGGTAAATAAAATAATTCAAAGTAAATTCACGTTGTGAGTACGGGCTGTTTCTATAGATTCTATTCATTTTAGGGCAGCCCCGATAGGTTAGGGTAACATATGACACTGGTTCCTATAGGGCTGCAGGTAGCCTCGGAAACAGCAAGCGTTTGGTTTAAAAAAATAAAAAATACAATCCTGGGCGAGCAAGGCAGGAAAAGTGGCATAGCAGTGGGAGTGAACCTTGTATTTTGCTAAACCAATAACAGTGCAATAACTAGTTTGTTCCGCCCCTCTATGCCCAGAAGAGCATTGGGCTCTTTTAGGCTAGCCTGCTGGTACTTACCGGACTGAAGATTTTGGTGCTTGATTTTGCTGCTACTTAAATGCCCGAGCTGTCAGTTCTCCCCCCAGTGCTCTAAAACGGACATTAAAATGAACGGAAACATCACTGCACACTGCATGTGAGACTAGTAAACAACAACACAGCTTTGATGGTAGCATGTAGGCTACCGTGAGCTTAAAAAGGTTATAAATGCCTAATATAAAGCTAAACTGTGTGGCTGTACCTAACCCTGTTAATCCTCTTCATAACATGTGGAACATAAGGCTGTGACTATCTGCTTCCATCTGGTCCTGTTGGGCCTCGCCCCATGTTAAGTTTGCCATCTTCAGTTTTGAGGTCACAGTTCTCCTCTTTCCAGGTGGGTCCATCTCAAGGCTACTTTAGGAATGCAGTCCTGGTCCACATACGGAAACATGTCTGAGTTTAATTTCTAGCACCACATTGCGACAGTTCGTCTTTCTGTACAGTTCATTGGAGATCTTTTCTGGCCAAAGATGCAACATATCTTCCGGAGACACCCATTGTGGAAGGCACTAATCTTTTTCATGTCGCTCTCAACAACTCGCCAGCATTCTGAGCCATAAAGCAGGACTGATTTTAACATTGCTGTTGTACAGTTGGAGCTTGGTTTTAAGACTATACTGCTTGGATTTCCAGATCCTCTCCCGAGCCTTATTCTGATGTCCTTGCTGCATGTATTGTCCTTACTGAGGAGACTTCCCAGATATGTGAACTCCTCGACATAATCGAGAGGTTTACCATCCATGATTGGTGAGTGTGTGCTGTTGAGTTTATGCACATCACTTGGTTTTTGAAGGTGTTCATGTTCAGGCCGATCTGTTTGGCGAATCTGTCAGTCTGGTTAGTCTTTTCTTGCAAGTGATTGTGGTTGGTGGAAAGAGCAGCAAGGTCATCAACATACTCAAGATCTTCTAGCTGGGTGAAGAGAGTCCACTGGATGCCCCTGGGCTTGTCTGAGAGGGTGTGGGGGAGATGATTACATCCCTGGTGTGCATCGCATTCCCAAGGAACCTTTCAGTGAGGTTGCCATTAACAATGTGTCTCATCGGGACAATGTGTTTGTACATAGCCATAGGCCTACATCAACGTACCTGTGTATTAATCTTTCAGTATCCGATCCTGTTATTAAAATCAAAATGTACATCTGTGTGTGTGTGTGTGTGTGTGTGTAATCAGGTGGGTGAGTAAGCACATCAAGAAGCCCATCCGTTCCACAATCCTCAGTCTGGACTGGCACCCTAACAACATTCTGCTGGCCGCCGGCTCCTGTGACTTCAAATGCAGGTGAGATTATTAATTCACAGACCACCGTTCGTTGTCTTCTTCCACAAAGAGCAACAGAATTCACCAGGACATCATGATCTCACCTTCCCGCTCTCTTCTCCTCCAGGGTGTTCTCAGCCTACATCAAGGAGGTTGAGGAGAAGCCTGGTCCCACTCCCTGGGGCAGCAAGATGCCCTTTGGTGCTGTGCTAGCAGAGTTTGGAGGAGCAGGTTTGTGTGTGTGTGTGTGTGTGTGTGTGTGTGTGTGTGTGTGTGTGTGTGTGTGTGTGTGTGTGTGTGTGTGTGTGTGTGTGTGTGTGTGTGTGTGTGTGTGTGTGTGTGTGTGTGTGTGTGTGTGTGTGTGTGTGTGTGTGTGTGTGTGTGTGTGTGGTGTACTTGGTTGCGCACTAGTGTCATGCACAGAAGATCTAGAAGCGATTTGGTGTGTGTAAATCAGGCATAAGTTAAAGCCACAATCTGTAAGACACTACTACAGTTGTTTTGCTGGCTCCATTATTGCTATCGGCCCAGAGATCATTACTGAACCATGTACAATGATAACACTGCTTGCTTACTGTACAGCAGGACTTTTTCTTTTTTTATACCAAAATGCTATTTTAATGACTCTGCGTCCTAGGAGCCAGGGCTGTAAGACACACTATATGCATGTGTTCATTTTTCAGTGCACATTGTTATAAAATGGTGGCAGCACCCCTGTGTTTCGCTTTCTTTTTTTATTTAACACCCTGAGAGCAGCATAAACGGAGGTCTCCGTCCTATCAAATAGTTACGCTCAGCGCTCAGGTTAACACCCTGAGCGGCAAGGACGGAGTACTCCGTTCAATCAATTAGTAACGCCCAGCGCTCAGGACGGAGATTGATCAAAAGGACGGAACATTAATGATATCATAATTGAGCCACTGATCCACAGTTAGAAGTAATCATACTTCCCGTTGTTGTCGATCACCTCGGGGGTGTTTTGGATACATCTAGCTACTTCAGCTACATCCTTCAGCTACATGGGCCCTGATGAAACAAATCGCTGGGCGTCCTGATGTAATGGTTACAAATACCCCCGGGCGTTCTAGGTGTTAACCACAAGAACCCTAGTGTCCCTATTTTGAGGCGAACATCCAGTGAAAATAGCAGAGCTATGAGTTAACAAAGCATTGTTTTACATTGGCTATTTTCTGCAAAGATATTTGGTGTAGGGGGAAAAAAGTTGGGGAGCATAATTATTTTGCTGTTGCTGTTGCTTATAAATTTAAATTGTTTGCAGGTGGAGGTGGCTGGGTCCACTCTGTGTCTTTCTAAATGTGTATATATTCGTACCCCCGTATCCGCCAGCACCATATATGAAGTGGTTTAGCTGAAAATCAGGTTTTAACATTGGTCCGGTTGCTAGGCAACACCTCCGTCACCCCCAGCACCAGGATCTTTGCACACAGCCCCAATTTAACTCCAGTCAAAGTAGGATTTTCTATGCCTCGTATCTCTGAAACTACGAGCGCTGTCCGTGGTATTGACGAGTCATCCGAGGTTCGGATGTGATTTGTGATTTTGTCTTGCATCGCTCCCGACATGTTGACGTTTCTGGCGAAAGGTAAACAGCGTGAGCTAATAATAGCCGATCGTTACAATGGTGGTCTCCAGGCCGGGAAACCGGAAATGAAGGTGACCAAATACAGGCAAAAACCATGGCAGGGTTTACCAATACCTACACTCTGCTGCCACCTAGTGGCAGAGAAATCATTAACCTGTGTTTAAGGTGGAAGTGGCTGGGTCCACTCTGTGTCTTTCTAAATGCCTTTTAACCTGTGTTTAAGGTGAAGGTGGCTGGGTCATAGAGTATATAAAAGGATAGAGACTGAACTGGCGCGAAGCTCCGCCCCCCCAGCTATTCATGTCAGTGGAAGTTGCTCAGTGGCGTTTTGAAGCACCCGGAAGACTGCCGGAAGTACCGTCTCAGAACGTCTACTTCCGCATTTGACCACCAAATTTTGGTGGTCAAATGCGGAAGTGCAACCGAGCGCTCAATGTTAAAGCCCAGCTGCACGGGGTTTCCCGGTCATGAATCCACGGGTCCGCCTGTAGTCCCTCCTCCTACCACTAGGGAGGAGAGCTTCAACGTTGAATAGCCTCACTGGCCCCTTGGGCTGGGTCCACTCTGTGTCTTTATAAATGCCTTTTAACCTGTGTTTAAGGTGGAAGTGGCTGGGTCCACTCTGTATCTTTCTAAATGCCTTTTAACCTGTGTTTAAGGTGGAAGTGGCTGGGTCCACTCTGTATCTTTATAAATGCCTTTTAACCTGTGTTTAAGGTGGAAGTGGCTGGGTCCACTCTGTATCTTTATAAATGCCTTTTAACCTGTGTTTAAGGTGGAAGTGGCTGGGTCCACTCTGTATCTTTATAAATGCCTTTTAACCTGTGTTTAAGGTGGAAGTGGCTGGGTCCACTCTGTGTCTTTCTAAATGCCTTTTAACCTGTGTTTAAGGTGGAAGTGGCTGGGTCCACTCTGTATCTTTCTAAATGCCTTTTAACCTGTGTTTAAGGTGGAGGTGGCTGGGTCCACTCTGTATCTTTCTAAATGCCTTTTAACCTGTGTTTAAGGTGGAGGTGGCTGGGTCCACTCTGTATCTTTCTAAATGCCTTTTAACCTGTGTTTAAGGTGGAGGTGGCTGGGTCCACTCTGTGTCTTTCTCGGCCTCTGGGAATCGCCTGGCCTGGGTCAGCCATGACAGCACTGTCACTGTGGTCGACAGCTCCAAGACTGCCAGGTAGCTCAACCCTCAATGGAACATCCCACTGTCAATTACCACTCTAAACCTCCAGCTCTTATTGGCCATGTCATTTAGGGATGCAATGATACAGGTTTTTTTTCCATTCCATTCCGATCCAAAATAAAAAAATTAATATATCGCAATACTTTGCCGATATCCGATATTTTACATAGCAAAAGAATTAAATACAAAACGTGCATTACCATTATTTATTAATTGTAGGATAGGCTTCAAATAATAGCGCAGTCATACTATTATTATAGTTTGTTGTGTAATGATACACATTACACACACAACACACAACATACACACAACAAGGAAGTAATACACACAGCATATCATATTAAATAGCAAATAAAGTACAAATGCCTTACATTTACATTAAAAGAAGGGATGTTTGTGGATAAGTGTTTAACCTGTAACCCTTAAGGAAATGGTTACCTGTTAAGAGGTTCCACTTATGTTACTCCATCATTCTTATCGCAATTGACATCACATGTATAATATCACTGACGCCTTGGTGAAATGTGCAAATATACACATGATTCCATTTAATGAAATTTCCATTGACGTGGAGTAGAATAACGATTGATGTATTGAGCTGGTTACGGCTACACATTCTTGTCAATCTAAATCAAAGTTGTAATATAATATTTGTGTGTTTAGTCCTTCTCAGCTGAAGACGGAGTTCCTCCCTCTCCTCAATGTCATCTTTGTGTCAGAGAACACTGTGGTGGCGGCGGTAAGAACACAGCACACTAATCAATCATTTAATAATGCATTAATAATCAACCCCTATTTTCTAAATGTTGAAAACATGTTAAACATTTCAACAATGTGTGATGAAGTATAAAATAATGCTTACGTTGTTAATTGATTCATTGATATATAAATATATAAAGTAATTGAAAACGACGCTTCTCGATTAATCGAAAAGGTCATCGATAAAAAATAAACTCTAAGAAAATAATCGACAGTTGCAGCCCTACGTTGTGTGTGTGTGTGTGTGTGTGTGTGTGTGTGTGTGTGTGTGTGTGTGTGTGTGTGTGCGTGTGCGTGTGCGCGCGTGCGTGCAGGGCCACGACTGCTGCCCCATGCTGTTCCGCTGCGACGACGGAGGGGCGCTGACGTTCGTGTCGAAGCTGGACCTCCCCAAGCAGAGCATCCAGAGGAACATCTCTGCCATGGAGCGCTTCAGGAACATGGACAAGAGAGCCACGACTGAGGACCGTAACACTGCCCTGGACACACTGCACCAGAACAGCATCACGTAAGAACACACACACACACACACACACACACACACACAGTCACACACACACACACACACACACACACACACACACACTTTTTTTGTGTTCACATTCTTGAACCCAAAGCATAGTAGATGCTTAGCCCTGGTCCAGTGCTTACAGCGAGTCTCTCACTGACGCCCTGTGGAAGTGCCTTCCACAGCCCTCTAGCGATTTTCTCACTCCCGTGCGAGGGTATACAATTCCCAGCAAATAAACAAAACGATGTAACTACTCACAGAAACAAAGCCTGCTAGACCTTGGTAAAACTCTATTCTCGAAGCTGTGAAGCGTCTCACGTCCCCAGCTTCTCTCCAAAATGCACTTTGAGCCATTTTAATACAGCAATGTACCGGACCGCCAACGCCAAGAGTAATTTTTTCTACTACGGCATTTCCGGGTTTTGCCTGCGCCGATCTGGTTGGATTCCTTTTATTTAATGACTAAAATATTTTAGAGAGAAGCTGGGGACCTGAGACGCTTCCCAGCTTCGAGAATAGACTTATACCAAGGTCTAGCAGGCTTTGTGTCAGTGAGTAGTTATGCCGTTTTGTTTATTTGCTGGGAATTGTAAACCCTCACACGGGAGTGAGAAAATCGCTAGAGGGCTGTCTAAGGCACTTCCAGAGGGCGTCAGTGAGAGACTCGCTGTAAGCACTGGACCAGGGCTAAGTAGATGCTCAAACTTGGGGAAACTCAAGTCAACAATAAGTGTTTCAGCCTAGGATACACCATATGTTGCGGATGCCAATTATTACAGACACTGACTGAACAGAATTTAGCTAATGCCTTGTCAGCTCTTGGCTTATTGGGCATTCCTGCAATCTGCAGGCCTCTCACAACTAATGCATGGACTTTACCGAGGCTTCCAAATACGAACACAAGCTGTTTACATTCGTAACCAAGCTATGTAATATATTCCAGCTATGTAAAGATGGAATGGCGTGATTTCTTTCTCCCTTAAAACATTTTTCAAAAAAGTGTACAGAAAGTGTTAAAATATTGTTTTTATGTGGCCACACCCACCAGTTAATTAAAACTCTTTCCATGTGCATGTGCACAACAGAGTTGAGTTCTGTGCCCGGCCCAATCTGCACTCGAAACACCAGGAAACGAGAGGCGCTGGCACAGAATCCCGGTCTTTGAGCCACTCTGGAGCTCCTCCGGTGCTGCTAGAAGCACTAATAACCGCTGGGCATCAAAGATTTTTCATTGAAGTCCAAATATCGCCTAATTGCCAATCCAGAGTGCGACCTATTAGGTCGCATATGCTACTTCATTTCTTAAGATGCGAGTTAAAATGTAACGAGGTGGAAACCGCTACATACATTAATGGCGCCCAATGTGGGGGAATTATGAGGTCATTTATTAATACCACGCTATACAAAGAAAAAGATGGTGCTACCTAATTTGTGGTGGCGCTACCGACCGAAGTTAGACTGGAGTAGAGCCCTGATCCAGACGCGGATCGAGAGAAGATTCAGAGAAAAACGCAGCTAAAGATCGTGGTTATAAGTCAGGAGTGAATGGAAGGGAAAGGTTTTGATCGCCCCCCATTGCAGAATGAAATCATCTCCTACGGAAACGACACCCGCCTACGGTTAGTGGAAGCGAGGTTCTTCTGTACCCAGGAAATGTCAAAAAGTCTGCAAAGTCGTCACGGGCACAAATTGACACTTTAGTCATTAAAGTCTTTAAAAGCACAGAAAAGTTAAAGATGGGGTGAAATGGTTAATTTGTGCATTTTATTTTGAAGTTTCAGCCTCAAACGCTAGGAAATAGTTTCTGAACCAATTAGAGCGTCGCATCCCTCCAGGCTATGGGACGTCTCTCTGTCTCATGCACGTGCACATGCAGAGTGGTTTGTTTACAAAGTGACAGAGAGACGGCAGCAAAGCCAGGGGCTTATCTCTAACCTATTCATAACCTATATACATATTTTAGCATGATGATTAGTTTAAAACGAGTAATACACTGTCTGGATGTCAGGAGCGATGCGGTACAAAGTCACAAATTACATCCGAATTTTGGATGTCAGAAGATCCACCATGGACACAGAGTATACGTTGGGGGTCAGAAGATCCACCATGGACACAGAGTATACGTTGGGGGTCAGAAGATCCACCATGGACACAGAGTATACGTTGGGGGTCAGAAGATCCACCATGGACACAGAGTATACGTTGGGGGTCAGAAGATCCACCATGGACACAGAGTATACGTTGGGGTCCGTAGAAGATCCACCATGGACACAGAGTATACGTTGGGGTCCGTATTTAGATCCACCATGGACACAGAGTATACGTTGGGGTCCGTAGAAGATCCACCATGGACACAGAGTATACGTTGGGGTCCGTATTTAGATCCACCATGGACACAGAGTATACGTTTGGGTCCGTATTTATTCAGATCCACCATGGACACAGAGTATACGTTGGGGTCCGTATTTATTCAGATCCACCATGGACACAGAGTATACGTTGGGGTCCGTATTTAGATCCACCATGGACACAGAGTATACGTTGGGGTCCGTATTTATTCGGACCTTGACTTCATTGTCAATGGCGTTTACAAAACAAACATTGAACTAAAGACAAACATTAAACCTGTATATAGGATGGATGATGGCATTGTTAGGTATGCCCATATGATGACCACGGATGTGGTCTAAAAGTGTGAAAAACTTATTTTTCATTTCACTAGGTCTTTGAGTATGGTTGGTTTTCAGGTGGGTGGTGATCCACCTGAACTGAAGCCGCACCCACAGCTGTTGTTGTAGGGGAGGGGATGATATTGTGGTGTATTTCTATTGGGCCTTTTAACTCAAAGGCTTTTAGCTTTCAGGAAGAAACCAAAAATACCCAGGGAAAGCATATTTCAACTCCATAGACACATACAAAACAGAAGTACAAAAATCACGGCATGGCCATCTTTAAGACATTGGTACTTTAGTAAGGAATGCCTCTTCCAGGCTGTGGTCGAATGTACAACAAACCCACTTCCAAAATGGTCACTTCTGACCAACTACTAAGAATACACACTGGGGCATCCCAGTGTGTATTCCTGGGCTCCCCCAGAGTCTAAGTGTACTTGCGTTTCCTCCGTCATTGGTGTATGAATGTCTGTGTGAATGGTTGAATGTTATGCACAATCTATGTAAAGCCAAGACGCTATATAAATTCACCATTTACCATTTACACTGCACCGGAACAGCATCACAGACCATACACAACAGATCAGTTTTCAGGATTGTGATTGTTGGTGTTGTTGCGTTTAGGGTAAGAATGTAGGGAATATGTTCAGTTCTGCCATTGCAGAAGTTAGTTAGGGGGGAAATGTTCTATTTTCTCTGTGGAGTTACTTTACTAGCTCCTAAGTCAAGGTATGCTGCCTGAGCACAAAAAGATCCTTATAAGGCCAATAATGTGTGCCTTGAAATAAAACCAAATTTTATTTATTTAACCAGTCTCATTGAGATGGTAATCTCATTTAGAAGGAAGCCCTGGCACAAAAGTAAACGAGCATCACCTAAAAGGGATTAAGTGTTCCAGTTGAATGTCTTTCTGGAGCTGATGAGAGAGTTCAGGGAGTGGAGGTTGTAATAATTCTTTGTTTTCAAATTAAAAAAGCAATTTAAATAGCCAGGCTTGATAAATTAATATGTGTCATTGAGGCCATTTAATTATCCTTCCCTGTGCTACATTGCTATATCACACACTTGAGCTTACGGTAACTGATACAAAGGTTTTTGCGTAGACTATGGTTGTACCCAACTCACATTTTTCATGGTTGAATAATCGGTAGGGTGGTATGAACGAATGATTGAGACTTGAGATATGTAATGCAATAATGTTTTCCTCAAATAGGCACTGCAGCTGTTGAATCAGCCTTTTCTTTTTTTGTTATCTGAAAAGGCAAATGCATTTCATCACTGTGCACATGTTCTCTTCCCTTGTCCTTCAGTCCACCTTCATGCCTTCCCTCACTAATTCAGTTCAAGTTGGTTCCACAGCCGGCTTGAGTTTCCATGAGAAACTGTGAGATACTATTGCACTGTCACTGCAATGATTATTATTTAATATTTAGCAAGTGAACTCCCTTGAAAAGGCACTATTTGACTACACTGGGCAGGGAAATAAGTTTGGTAACAACACTCAAAGCGTAGTGTATCTCCTTTTTGAAATATCCCAAATCTATAGCTGAAGAGTACCTTAATCGTGCTTGAAACATGATTAAACAAATTGAAAAAGGTTTTAGAACTAACTGCTCTAGAAGTCTCACACCTTCACCTTTGTATTTGTTTTTTATCCAGCCAAGTGTCTATCTACGAGGGAGACAAGAGGGACTGTCACAAGTTCTGCACCACAGGCATCGATGGAGCCATGACCATTTGGGACTTGAAGGTAGAGACCTTTTTATAAGGGTGTACGCTCACAAACACTGCCTTATTAACCCATTTAGACCTGAGGTCGATTCTACAAACACCTTCTAAATACTGACGTTTTCTGAAAAACTTTGAACTTGTTGCTATATAAATAGCAACAGCTAATGTTACAAAAAGCGGTTCCCGAATTGAAAGGTATAACAACTAAAAGGAGTTTCTGGTCTAACTGGGTTAATAATATCTTTGAGGGGCACTAGCCCTGGCTGAGCACGGAATGTGATGTATGATGACTAGGGATGGAGCTCGGAACCCGATACCCAAAAAACCCCGATAACAAGCTTATTGAGTACCCGGTGTCAATAAGCCTGTTATCGAGCATAGCGGCCCATGGCATCATGTTTAAACAATCAAGACAAGAGGCGATCAAAAAATAAATCTAATCAAAAGTAAAAAGGTCAATTGCCTTCCGTCTGTTAGAAAAGTACTGTATTTGAAGGCCGTAGTAAAAGATGCTGGTTCTGTTCAGAAATTATTGTTGTCTCCCGTCTTTCCACCAAATAATAGAACATGCTCGATAGTGGGCTCGGTAAGAAACAGTCTCGATAAGCCTGATCCATAAGGTGCTCGTTATCAATGGGAGCTCCATCCCTAATGATGATAAGAGCACCCCTCACTTCACACGAGTGTGATATATTATTTTTGGTTGGTTGGTTGGTTTGGTTTGGTTAAGAGTACACATACCTGCCCTGGCAATAAATAAAAATTAAAAAGACGAATCATTCATAATCATAATTAATTATACTGTGTTTTTGTATCCACCAGAGTCTAGAAACTTCTATCCAGGGCCTCCGCATCATGTGAAGGAATCGTGTGAAGGAATGAAGAAGACGCTGCTGCCGCCTCACCTGTTCTCCTCCTCCCTGCTCCTCCTCTCCTCTCCTCCTCACCACCTCCTCCTCTGCTCCCACGACGCAGCCAGTAACACATGTGACTGACCACCTTAATAGAGTGTCTGCTAAAGCACTGACCAGACCATAACACACTCTTTGTGCGCGTGTATGCACACACAAACAAAACATACAGACACAGACACGCAGGCACGCACACTTAAGCTGACATGTGACATCACTGTTGACATGTGACATCACTGTTGATTGTTTTTTCCTTAGTTTGTTTGTTTGTTTTTTTAAATGAAGGCTAAACGGGGGGGTCAACGCGGGATGGCCCCCTCTGACACGTACAAACATGACGTGTGACACGATGAAGTGTGTGTGTGTGGATTTTATGTTCTCGAAAAAACCTCCTGACCTGTACCAAAACTCAGAACACTAAGAAGGTGTATTTCTTCCCCCCCAAATCAGATGGTATTTTCCCCCTCAGTTGACCCATGACATCATCTCTGATTATCATAGAAGGAGGTGCTTCTGGCCTTTTACTTCCTGGAAATACTTAACCACTTAAAGCACTAGTTCGCCCAATAAATGACTTATTTTCTATCGATTATACACACCATGAAGCCATGGAGATTCTTTTGTTTTTGTTGCATTCCCGAGCCGATAATTTGATGACCGGGTCATCGGTCAGTTGGAGTCTTAGTGGTTGGTTGATTGATTGATTGAATACTTTATTAGGCAGAAATGTAAACAGTACAGAGTATAGTCAAACAGTCTAAAAGGATATCACCGAAAAAAGTTATTGCGGTCTTGTTTCCATTCAGGTCCTGTGTATTCAATTCATAATCATGACATGAAAAATAACAACGAAATTCAAATCATCACAAAAAAAATAATAAAAAAGACATGTGGTCTGGAAGAGTCATAACAGACATGGCAGGCCATCAAATTATTGGCTCAGGAATGAGACAAAAACAAAAATATCAATGAATTCAAGGCTTCATAGGGTGTGTAATTGATACGCATTGTGAGCTTGTAGGTCGAGTATTCGACATGCCTAAAATAGGGATGCCAGGTTGAACGTGGTTAAACCCTTTCTCAGGGAAGTAAAGTGATTGTTTTCTTCAGGACATTGATATGGTTGCGATGGTGTTGATGGTGGACTGTGGGGGGAGTTGTGTGTGGGAACTGATCGGGGGGAGAGAGTATGCAGCCGTCTAAAACCCTGCGCGTGTGGAGGAGTCACAGCAGGGCCAGCACATGGCTCTGTTAGCTACGACACAAAAAAATAAATGAAGGAATAACAAAGATGGAGGGTTTTTATGTAACTGATCACGAGCTAGAGACATGGAATAAAGATGAATCACATTTACAATACACAACCGGCTGTCCTCTGTGTGTTTGTGGGAGATTTAGTTTTGTTTATTGGCACATTGTAATATAAAATAGGGGGCTGGGGGGGTAAAGACTGGGGGGTAAACACTATCTACTTTAAATGAATGTTACCAAACCTTGTCTTTTGACCTAAAAGGTCATTTGTACTATAATATTAGAGACGGTTCTTTGTCAGGTTTTCACAAGTTATTCAATTACTGCGACTGCAGGTCGCATTTACTATGTAAACATGCATTTCCCGTCAGTAGTTAGTCCGTCACCCCAGGCATGACCATATATGGTCATTCCTCATGTCATCTATAGAGGGTATGCGTGACATCATCGTACCTGGAAGTTATGCGGGAACGCCCACTGAGTGGCCAGTACTTTCTGGCCTTGACAGCCCAGCCTTCATACAGAAAAGTCCTGTCTGATTGCATTAAACAATGCTAAACTCACCAACATTGCAGCTGAATGAAAAGCTTGAATTATCCTCTTTCTATCTGCAAAGTTTTTGTTTCATGAAAATCCACCATAGAAACGTTATGAGCTACTTTCTGTCAAGAAATGCCCTGCATTTGATTTTTGACAGAATTTTGATTTGAAGTGTCAGAGTTTGGAAGTGCTTGTTTTCAATAACACAACATTTTGCTGCCTCCTGCATTATGTGACATTTAGAAACAGGTGGTACGCAGGACGGTTGAGACTCAGTGATTTCCAACGAGTGCTTCCAAACTCCATCACTCCATGCTGCTCAATGTTTTGCCAGATGAGGGGGGTGTGTCCTGATGGGAAAATCATGCATGTGCATACTCTCTATATTGGCCAGCAACTCTACATCTGACCTCAAACCCTGATACCTGTCCATTTAAACTAGACGGGCCTGTCCCAAAGTTTAGTAGCCCAGCAGCCGGCGAAAACTAGAGTTCTCAACAGGCCCGGCCCTACCTGGGCCCTCAAACCCTGTACACTCAAGACACTGCCCCCGCTGCCACCCTTAGATCTCCATTATCGAGCTGACCGGTTCTGACATTCCATATGTTGGTGTGTGTGTGTGTGTGTGTGTGTGTGTGTGTGTGTGGGCGCGCGCGCGTGCGTGCGTGCGTGTGTGCGTGTGAGTGATATTAGACTTATATTTTAAACTAAAGAAGATTGGGATCGCAAGTTAGAACTTATATTCAATGGAATGCCTGAAATTAAAAGCTGCCTCCAGTAGCCTAGTACATCAGTCGGAGCAATTAGATCCCATCCCGGGATATTGAACAACATTGCCATCTTGTGGTTATTCTGGCTAACTTCACCTTACAGTGTTTAAATCGCCCCCTTTCACAGCAGCTATTTGACTCCACCAGGCCGAAGGCATGGGGAGAGAGTATGTTTTGCACTCCGTCCGTGTGTGTGTCCGTCCGTCCGTCCTTCCTTCCGTCCGTCTGTGTACAGCTAATCTCCGGCACCGTTAACCCAGTCGATGCCAAACTTTGCACACACACTCCCTGGATGCCAACGATGAACCTCTGCCCCGCATTTTCCAGAACGGCCTGTTATAGCGCCACCATGAGGCAGCTTTTCACATTTTTACCTAAAACTGCACCGATCTGCGTGAAACGTTGCATGCACACTCCCTAGAGGCCAAGGACAAACCTTTGACCTGCATTTTCCGCATCTGCCTTTTATAGCGCCACCAGGAGGCCGACTTTTGTAAAACACATCTTTTGATATTACTCCTCCAGATTCTGTCCAAAAATCTCACAAATCGTTACACAGCATCTCTATGGTCATGTGCTCAATTCGGATCTGTCCGATATTTCATATTCCATCCTAATTGGCTATAATTGGCTTTCACAGTTTGCAAGATTGCCCCGTTTTGAACAAAAGCCTCAAATCATGAACGCAGCATGCAATTTACGTGAAAACTTTCACACATTTTCTTACTAGGCTGAGGAATATATCCCACCCTTTTCACATTGGCCTGTTATAGCGCCACCAACAGGTTGATTTTTGCAAAACACATTTTTGGAACAAAATGCCTCAAATCATCCAATTGCCATCAAAGGCAAACATGTTTATATTACTCCTAAAAATGTTGCCAAACATCTCACACAGTCCTATCCTCCTGGTGGAGACCTGTGCCCAGAAGGGCACTTTTTCTAGTTACTGTTGATTTTGACAGGTGAACGCACTGCAACGCAGCTGAGTGAATTAACTCTGTTAATTGTGGGCAGTTGTAATTGTAAGTATATTTACTCTTTTTTCACATTACATTATATGAGTATGTCAAATGTTCACTACTTTTACTTATACTAATAGCCTACTCCACTAAATCTCAGGAGAGGCAAATACTGTATACTTTTACTCCACTGCAATTCTTTACAGCTTTAGTTATTAGTTTAAGTTACTAAGATGTATTATTATTACAAAACATACACTAACCACTCACTGCAGCCCTATACATTTCAGCCATTTGAAAATAGCCAATCTACAAGCTCTTAGATCTGCTATTTTCAAAACAATTTTATACATTTGAAAACTTGTGAAATTGACCACCACTGATTGGAACACACTACACACCCACAATTAATGTGGTTACTTTCAGCTGTTGTTTATACTAGTCAAAAAGCTCAGAACCTGCACCACAGTTAGTGGTATTAAGACAAGATTTTTGTTTAATCAAATTTAAAGTTCTTCACTTGTATGTACACGTCTTTAGGCCTGTGTTACGTGTACCACTGGTAATGTACGAATTCAGAACATCCCACTCCACTGACACATGCCTCTCGATCTATTTGAGTGACCACATCAAACAAGAGGTGGATGCTGGCAAATACTGTGGCATGGTCATGCTGGACCTCCAAAAGGCTTTTGACACCGTGAACCACTCCATACTGGTTAACAAGCTAAAAGCAATTGGTTTTGGTAGCACATCAATGAGCTGGATGCAATCCTAAGGGATCCTAAGGGAGAGAACAGATGGTGGAGGTGAACAGAACACTGTGGAGCTGTGGCGTTCCACAAGGAAGCATACTAGGGGCTTTACTGTTCCTAATTTATGTAAATGACATGACATCAGCTTGTGACTGCAACTTGTTCCTGTTCGCAGATGACTCAGCACTGCTGGTATCGGACAGGAACAAACTGCAGGTTGAAAAGGCCCTCAGCTCTGAAATCTGCACCTGGCTCATGGATAACAAACGATCCATACACCTGGGAAAAACAGAATCCATTGATGATGATGATGATGATGATGATGATGATGATGATGATGATGATTTTCAGCACAATACATCACAATAAGTAACAAAAAGGAAATTTACAGAAGAAAATAACGGACCAAAAGGGTGTAGGCTGAAGCTAGAAGCTTATTTTTGCCTACCCCGATTGTATACAGGAAAAAGATTACAAAATCAATCTGCAGTATTCGACAGAAGAGAAAAAAGTAACAGAGCAGAGCAACAGAGCAACCCAGATTATTTTTGTATCAAGCAGTAATCTCAGCAAGGCAGGTGGCTTCTTGATTAGAGTGGGTGACAGTATTATCACACGAAAAGAGGAAATTACCCACCTAGGTTCCATCCTGGAGGCAAATCTTTCTGGTGATAAAATGGCCAATCAAAAAAGTCAACCAAAGAACAAGATTCCTATACAGGATCTCCTCACTGGTCGACAAAAACACCTTGAAGACCCTAACAGGAGCCCTCGTACAAGGTTTCTTAATTTGACTATGCATGTGCACCTTGTGGTACCACAGCACCTCAAAGGCCCTTAAAGCGTAAGGCTCCAGACTTCCCGTAAGGCTCGTAAGGCTCCAGACTTTAGGACGGTACTCGCCCCCCCGAACCTCAAATGACGTCACATTGTAGGCTCTACAGAGCCGAACCGACTTTTATTCGGCTCTAAAATAGGGAGTATGAATCGGCCCTTAGGGTTGACGACAGAGTACAGCATCTTGCAATGGGTCTGGTCCACAAGATTCGATACACTACCAAGATACCCATGTACCTGTCTAAATACTTCCTTAATGTCAATGAAGTCCACACCCACAACACCAGAGGGAGCTCAACAAACCATGTGGAACCAAGATTCGGCACTAACAACAAGGGACTAAATTCATTTCGCAGACAGAGTAGTCATCCAAAAAAGGAGAAAAGAGAAGTGGAATGAAATATTACTGTCTACAGGTAGTGCTTTTTACCAAGTAATTGGTTGAAATAGACTGTCCAGTCATGCTGAAATGGGCATGACAGCACACCTAGCTGTTAATAGAAGATTTGAGAACGGATTAATCGAAATATCAGTTCAGTTGTGCTGATTAGTGAGATTAGACAGGATTTTGTCAGCAGCAGCATTATTGGTTTAGGAATGGGGGGGGGGGAATCAAGGAATAGATTTAATTTCCCTCCTGTGCATAGCTGAATAGGATAGGGCAGGTATACGCTGCTGTATTTTAACAGTTATTATGGTAGTACTTTGAGAGACAGATATTTCCTGAGGTGGTACCATGGCATATGGTTGGTGGTAAACATCAACCCCTCCCTCCTCCCACATTTCCATGCCCTTTCTTCTCTTCTCTCCTCCCACTTCTTTCTTCAGTTCTCTCTCAGTGTTGCCAGATTTTGAGATTTTGAAAGAGAAATAAGCAACGAAGGTCTATTAAACAAGCCCAAAAGAAGTGAAGGTTACATGACACTTGGAATATTTTTAAACATTTTAACAACACAAAACCGGTGCAGGGGATCAGTGGTCTGGCACATGGGGGTCAGTGGACAAAACACATTAATTTGAGGGTCACTGAAATGAAATGTTTGAGAACTACAACCACTGCAACTACACTTTATTAGTAACAAGTCCAAAATAAGCAACTACAACTACACTCACTGAAGAAACAAGCCAAAACAACACAACTTGGGCTACACCTTTAATAGAAACAATTCCAAAATAATCAACAAACCGCATAGCCCTGGCCCATCTTTTCGCAACCCATTTTGATAGTCTAGGCGGGTGGCTCCAGGTAGAAAACAGAGTTAAGCAATTGAAATTGGGATTGAATGCAGCTTTGCCCTCTATGCCCTCTGTACCCGCATACCTGACAAACTATCTAAAAAAAGTGAGCGACTCCCACAGCCACAATACAAGAGGAAGCAAGAACAACGATCTGGTACCACCCACTTTCAAAACAAACATGGGCATATTCTCCTTCTACAGCACTGCCACCCAAGTGTGGAATATGCCCTGACTCCGTCCCTCAAAAAATGCAAATCCCTGGTGTCCTTTAAAACAGACCTGAAAATCCACCTTTCAGCATGCCAAAGGGAGAGGAAATGATTACCCCCCACCCAAGTCTAGTGACTACCCCACCTCCTTATAACCCCCTTCTTTGTTCCCGAACCTGTACATATTTTTGTTATTTTTTTACCTTTTACGATGATTTGAATTTTGTTGTTATTTTTCACGTCATGATTATGAATTGAATACCCAGGACACGAATGGAAACAAGACCGCAAGGTGATCCCATTGGACGTGTGTTTGACTGTTACCCTGTACAGTTTATTACATTTCTGACAATAAAGTATTCGATAGCTTTCTTGGTTTTTAAATCCTCTGAGCAGAGTAGACCTTGTATTGAACTGCACTTTCCGTCCTGATTTTTTCTGCAAACTGTTAAATAAAGTGTCCAATCAATCAATCAATCAATCACTCAATCAATCAATCAATCAATCAATCAATCAATCAAACTTTATAGGAAAAAAACAACCTCAGGGTCGCTTATAATAAGCAGTCTGCAGACATGGCAACCCTGTCCTCTCTCTTCTATTCTCTCCTGAGTCTCCGCCCTCTTCTTTCTTCACTTCTCTCTTCCTGAACTGAACTCTTAAATCTCACTCTGTCGTTAGCGTTCGCGTCGACTGGCCAGAGTCCGCGAACTTTACTACTCTATCCATCCATCCATCCATCCATCATCTCTCTCTTCCAGCCTTTGCAAACTATTCACCCGTCCGCGGTCCATCTCAGTTAATTCATCTCAGGGTAAGTACTGTAGCCGAGGAACTCCCTGAGTGTGTTTGTTGTTTTGTTGGACATGTAAGCAGACATCTATTCTATACACCCACCCACTCACTCGCTCAAGTAGTTTTTAAGTATAATAAAGTTATATGTGCTTGCTTACCCAATTGGGTGCATAATATAATATAATATTGTGCAATGTGCAACAGGCGATGCAGCATGTACTTGTACACACCTGCTTTATTACAGAATCAGCGTTTGCAAAGTGTGTGTGTCCAGATAAGACTGTCTGTCTTCACTTTGTTCCCCACCCTAAATCTTTCATCTCTAGTCTGTTCTGCTTTTGTTCTTTCTTTCTCTCTCTCTCTCTCTTCACTTTTATGATGTAAGCAACTTCTGTTTTCCAGATTCAATAAGGGGAACGTCACACAACGGCTCTGCTCATTGGCTCAATAGCATCATTTCCTGCTCTTCTTTTCTCCCTGACATCTGATTGGCCATGGCCTACCACAGTTTCTTGCTGGAACCAATTTCCTGCCATGCCTGGAACAAGGACCGCAGCCGTGAGTCTTTCTTGAGGGAAACCTCTAATTGGTCAATCCTGGCTGTCTGTATTGCATTTGGTCATCAAATGGTATGACCAGACAGTAGCGTCAAGGAAGCACCTAGAACAGGCGTCTCTTCCGGGTTTTTTAACAGCTGGTGGATGGAAAGGACGCTAGTGCGCACTGCGCAGCTTCACCTTGTAACGCTTTGCCCACGTTACAAGCTGAAGCCGCGCACCCAGAAGAGACGCCTGGACTAGGTGCTTTCTTGACCATATTCAAAATAATAGATGCCTCATTGGTCACTGCAGTTCATTGGAGTGACCCGACCTGTCTGCAACGAGAGGAGGAAGTCAAGCTGCGTCGCTGCCGGTTAAGTGACTACTGGCTAATCAAATCACATCTTTTCCGAGATCTTCCGTTTACATTGCCAAAGCAAGTGCCACTGGGAAAGGAGTCGCGCCTCTGATTGGCCTACTGAACGTCCCCTTCCGTTCTTTCCGCTTTCCGTCCGCTATGCTTCGCAAGGAATCTCGTTTAATATTGAATTGGTGTACCACACGTGCGCACACACATACACTTCATAGAAGTGTTGAAAAACAGGCAGAGTAGAGAGGGATGTTTCTGATTGGTTCCCAGGTGGTAGGAGGTATTTCCTGTTTCCTGTTCTGCTGAGGGGCGGGGGATCCGGGGTCTGTTTCTTAGAAGCCTTTGTGCTCTGTGAGGCTCCGCAGCAGGACGCCACGCCAAGGCCATATTTGGCCGTTGTTCATCTAGAGTCTTGGTTTCTGGGTAAAGAGGATGTAACAAAGCGGAACCGTTACACACACACACACACACACACACAACACACACAGTCATTAGAGGCCTTTATATGCACTTGTGAGGAGTAGCCCCCTCAACAAAAAAAGCACACGTGAACACACACAGGCACTGAACCTCTGACTCATCTGCTGACTAAAAGCATGTGTTTGTGCAGGGTCTCCTACAGAATTATGGGAAGCAAGGTTGCACTTCTCTCTCTGTGTGTGTGTGTGTGTGTGTGTGTGTGTGTGTGTGTGTGTGTGTGTGTGTGTGTGTGTGTGTGTGTGTGTGTGTGTGTGTGTGTGTGTGTGTGTGTGTGTGTGTGTGTGTGTGTGTGTGTGTGTGTGTGTGTGTGTGTGTGTGTGTGTGTGTGTGCGCGCAACGTTGGGGTTAAAGGTATAATTGGGATTATGCAGTGTTGTGTGAGTTTGTAGATCAGCTATTTTTGAACACTAGACCTGCCCCTGTCGGCCACCAGCCTACTTGGGAACAATGCAAGTTGGGAACCTTGTATGCAATACCTGTTGTCATAGCACCCATTTTAACCATTATGTGTCCCTTTTGTGCCCATATATGGAGATATCTTTCTGTCTGCCTGTCTTAATAGTGCTGTGAAAAGTGCACTGGTTAAGTAATCAAATGGCAGGTGTGGGGTTGCCAGCCATGGCAATCAATTGGCTGAGGCTAGGAAGTGGGTATTGTGCAGGTGAGTGGACTTAAGGTCATTAGGTCCACTGGGAGAGCCTGACCAGAGCCTTTAGTGGTGTTTCTGGACAACGGTGTATGCCACCGACTCGACTTCAAATTTGAAGTCGTTGGAGCGAACGGTTCTCGAGTTACGTGGATTACAGACGTACTTACATACACATGTACAGAGATGTGGTGCATTTATGCTAAGGATTTTAAGATATATTTTTTAATTTGATGATAATGTATGTTGTTTGTGTTCAGAGATTGCCCTGTGCCCCAACAACCATGATGTCCACATCTACAAGAGGGATGGAGAAAAGTGGACCAAGCTCCATGAGTTAAAGGGCCATAATGGACAGGTGACAGGTGAACAACCTTTTAGTTTGAACAATACAATCACCCTAAAGGTGCTGTGTGATAATGTTTGGTTAAAACAAAACAAAATTGGCGGGTTAAAATGTTAAAGCTCTACATTCTGATATTAATCATTGCTAGTATAGATTGTTCAGTAACAGGGGTCTCGACTCTCTTTACAAATATACAGTACGTGTTCGGTGGGATACCGGTTTCATCCAATCGGGACAAAGAACCCATTGATTTCCTTCAATTTTACAGTTTTTCAGTTCCAAATTTGTCTGCTAATCTGTTTGTTCCGGTTTCACTTATTTATCTTGATGTTTACTAGGGAACTGGAGAGACAGTGCCCATGTTATCCAACATGGGTCGATAGCAATGATTGCTATTGGTATATAGAGCTATTCAACAGACTTGTGAACAAAAACATAGCACTTGAAGCACCTTAAAGTTAAGCACACCAACACATGTGTGTATGTAGACACTGTAAAAAGAAACACATACAGGCGTAGTCCTTTTCTACAACTCTTGTTGGTCTTTCTGTCACAGGTATCGACTGGGCTGCGGAGAGCAACCGCATCGTGACATGCGGGGCGGACCGTAACGCCTACGTGTGGTCCCTGAAGGACGGCGCCTGGAAGCCCACCCTGGTCATCCTGAGGATCAACCGCGCTGCCCGCTGTGTGAAGTGGTCCCCGCGGGAGAACAAGTTTGCCGTCGGGAGTGGCTCTCGTCTCATCTCCATCTGCTACTTTGAGCAGGAGAATGACTGGTGAGGGCTGATCATAGTGTCGCTGTCCATCAATCCTAACCACTCAGCTACCAGGTTACCCAGATCTGCTATTTTCATAAAGTTTCTGTTCCCCAACATCTAACGTGTGTTATTAGAAACCCAATTTTAGCACCAGGAAACACATTTGGGGTAAATTATGAAGTCAGGAGAAGCCAATATAATGTACCCACTATAAAAACATGATATTCAGTGTGAAGTGTTTTTTATGGTGAATCATGACTGACCATCTGGCAGTCTGGGGTACTACTGACCCCCTGCTTGGTGAGAAACGCATATCTTCACTCATGTATGCTGTTGTGTTGTTGACCTCCAGGTGGGTCTGCAAGCACATCAAGAAGCCCATCCGTTCCACCATCCTCAGTCTGGACTGGCACCCTAACAATGTCCTGCTGGCTGCCGGATCCTGTGACTTCAAATGCAGGTGTGTGCACGCACACACACACACACACACACACACACACACAAAATTACACTTCTCTCCAGTGTAACCGTTTACGTCCATAGGACGTGGCCACACGTCCTAGGGAATCCAATCGAGGGATGCATTGGACGTGTGGACATGTCCTAGCACATCCTCCATGATATCAGGCGAGGGGAGAATATTCTGAATTGTTTGAAACTCGGCCCCCGTCCTTCGCGCTCTACGGCCATATTAGCTTCCCGTTGACTTAGCTGTTAGCGCGGCAGAAAGAATGCCTCGTCTCTCCTAATCCAGGGCGCTCTCCGTGGTTTTGATCTGATGGTTATACCAGCGCTTCATTTCTGCTCCTCATCCGCCTCTCGTTCAAAATATGAATGTTTTTTGGATCATATATCGTATAAATTAAATCGATAGCAAAGTAAAGCAAACTATTTCTCAGTTTGTTTTCGGATTGTTTCCGGGGGGGGGTTTCAGAGTAAAAACGGCCATGTCTTTCCGGCACCCCAGAGCTCCTATTTTGAAGGAATCCCGGCGCTAATTGTTAATGACGGAGCAGCAGAAAAGATGAGCTGCTGTCATCTCTTAAGGGCTGTTTACAGACGCCAAGCACAATAACTAATGATAATTATGTGAGCATCCACATAATTACACCAATCTTCTTGTTCACAGAATCTCAGATGAATAGCTACAAGGCTTCAGCCATTCAAGCAATGCAAATATTTCGACTGCATCCAGTGTGAAATCCCTGAGCATCCCAGATAGTGGCTTCGCGTCAGTGGTTAATCCCTGTCGGTGAATTATCTCTCAACAATGACTAGCTAGCCAGACATTATCCCTTACATAGCTTAGCCAATGGGCATAAACTAGCCAGTAAGACCACCGGTATGAAACCTCTCGTCCGTCTGTCCGTCCATCCATCCATCCACCCATCCACCCGCCCACCTGCACTCACTCACTCCCTCTTATCCTCCAGGGTGTTCTCTGCCTACATCAAGGAGGTTGAGGAGAAGCCCGGCCCCACTCCCTGGGGCAGCAAGATGCCCTTTGGGGAGATGCTGTTCGAGTCGGGGGCTCCCGGGTCAGGGGCCGCCGTGAGTCAAAGCGGAGGGGGGAGCGGTGGCTGGGTGCACAGTGTGTGCTTCTCCAACACGGGGAACCGGATGGCCTGGACCTCCCACGATTCTACCGTGGCCGTGGCCGAGGGAGGCAAGACCGACACGTAAGGCTGAGAAACCTTTGTGTGGGCTTTTATGTAATGTTAGTTCTACTCTTGAGTTACAAAAGGTTAAATTTAACCCTTTTGTTGTACAACTCTACAGGATTAGCAGTCTGAGTTCAGAGACCCTCCCTCTGCTGTGTGTCACCTTCATTACTGAGAACAGCATCGTAGCCGCTGTGAGTACACACACACACAGATGTCGAGCACTACATTAATTCTGAATACACTAGACTAGGCAATTACATGGCTGTTTAGTCAATTAAAATGAAAGTTGCATCTCTTTGTTTCTGCATTTCTCTGTTACTCTGTTGCTTGTGGTGTGTTTGTGTGCATGCGCCAGTGAGAGAGTCAGTGTAACAGAGTAGCCCTGCCTGAACCTTAAGCCCCTAATATCGCCCCTGGCCATTCCCCGGGTTTTGCAATGGTGTCATGACCTGGACTTTCCTGGTGGTGGAATGGAAAAAGAGGGGGTGAATTTAACAGTAGCCCTGTCTGAACCTCATGAGGCTAATGTAGCCCCTCACCAGGGCGGGTGGCCGGTAGATATTTGGTTTCCCCCACAGGAGACCCGGGTTTGAATCCCAGGTGTTAACACGTGCATGTCAGTGGGTCTCAAAGTGGGGTCCAGTGGACTTATGGGGGTCCTTGAAATTAAAACGTAATGGATTGTGAATGTAATAAAAAATGTCCCCGTCTGTCCAGGGCCATGACTGCTACCCCGTGCTGTTTGTGTACGACAGCACCAAGGGCAGCCTGACGTTCGGTGGGAAGCTGGAGGTGCCCAAGCAGGCGGCCCAGAAAGTCGTCAGCGCCAGGGAGCGCTTCCAGAACCTGGACAGCCGAGCAACTTCTGCCGAGACCTCTGAGAAGTGCCTGGACTCCCTGCACAAGAACAGCATCAGGTGTGTACTTGTACGACTGTACTTAAGTATTGTTAGTTTTATATTTAGGAAGATATTCTTCAGGTTGGGGTCTTCAGGAGGATTAGGCATTTAGAGGTCAGGTTACGTTTAGGGGTTAGTGTTGGAGTTATTTTCCCCTATTTTTTACTTGGTTGTGAGAGTGAGGCGATCATGTCACACACTGCTATTTTTCGCTAATTCTTAGCACTTTTCAAATCCGTCCTAAAAGGTTGAAACCCTCATATGTGTGTACACACACTCATATGTGTGTACACACAATAATTAATGAGAGCGCGAGGGGGTAATGCTTTTCAGCCAATAGACAAACTGTGTTCATGTTGCAGCCAAATCTCTGTGTTGGACGGAGGACGGAGCCAGTGTAGCAAGTTCTGTACCACTGGCATGGACGGAGGAATGGCCATCTGGGATGTCAAGGTAACACCGTGATGGAAGAAGTACTTGCATGTTTTACTTAAGTAAAAGTAGCAATACGGCAATGTAGATATACTGTAGATATATAGTATCGGCATTAAAACATATTTGAACTGCTAAATGTAAAAGTACTCATTGTGCAGAATTTCACAAATTCAAAATGTATATAAAAGAAATGGCCGATCTACAAACTCACAATGCGACACATTGTTGTGAGCTCGTAGATCAGAGCATTTGGTTTGGGTAAAGACTCATCTCTTTCTGTCCGTATGCAAAAATCAGGCTCTCCAACAGCCTCTTCTCTGCCTCACTCAGCTACAGACTGAGGACCATTCTCCCAGCTTTTGTTGCTAAAAACAAACTGGGTAGAAACGGAGTTAAAAATAAACTGTTTCAGAATCAATCCAACATCTTCGCAGTGGTACCTTCAAACCCACTTTATTTGAATCCACAAATTCATATACATTTACAGGGAGACACCTAAGGGTACACTACACGTAGCACCTTCACCTCCACACAGCCAAAATGCCTACGACAGCTGAGCTGAAACGGCAATATTTGGCAAGTTGTTTGGCTTTGCTTCTTTGTCATGACAGCGATTTTCACGCCAGTCGTAAGTTTGTATACATGGCCAAGGCTTCCAAATATGAGTATACAGACTATGGTGTCTACATCTGTACCCAAAGTTTGACATGGTTTAGTAACTTTTAATGTTTTATCTTGGAATCAGGACCTCCTTGTGACAGGTGTCAAAAACATCAGATGTATCCGAGATGCTAGCAAAGATACACACACATGCATGTCATATGTTGGGCTTATTTACTTGATAGGCTTTTTCCTATTGGTGTGATATGCATATGCTTTGGATGTGTGCGGCATATTAAGTATATATTATTCTCTATTTCATAGACTCTGGAGTCTACCATGAAGGGCTTAAAGATCGTCTGAACAATTGTGTGACGTCTTCTGCATTTACTCGACTTCTGGATATATGAAGAAAACCACAGCCTTTCTCTCTATTTCTCAGTTTATCTCGGTCTTCCTGTGCTCTCTCCTCTGTCTCTTTAATCACTCAAAGCTTTTGAGCAGCATTTCTAATCAGGAATTGTTTTTCTTTAGTTTTTCAGACTTGGGTTAAACTGTTTTTGATATCCTCTAAAGAAAACTGAATCTGTGTAGAGCGCAAATCCTTAGATTTAATTCAACTCGGAAGAGCGTACAAATTGAAATTTGGTACGCTCTTCGGACTTGAATTTACAGGCTCAAGCCAACATTGAAGATGATGGAGGAGGATGATACAATCTACAGTAGCCTATGTCTGTACATGGTACTTTTTTAACCAGAGAGGCCTAGTAGTATAATCAGAGCGCTTACTATTCTTCTGGGCAGAATGCTGAAAGCAGGTATTTTATATTAATCAATATGAACGGCTGCAGTACCTGTTAAATGCTTATGCTGGTCATAAATATGCATTTAATGAATAAAACAATTCTTGTTAAAGCATCATTATGACTCTCCTGTTGGTGTGTTCAGTGTTTTATTTCTTCAGATGAAAAAGAGATGTACTGTGGATTTAAGCAGTAATATCAAAGTTAGTTTTCCCATGCAGACATTATGCCTCGGGTGACGGGGCCCTATTTCAGTGGTTCCCCCACATTGCTTTCTCACTCAACAGTAAACAAACCAACATACAGTATTAAATGTATACAGGGTTATATCTGCACATTTCTACAGTTACAATTTAGTGACTTAAGACCTTTTTAATACCAAATTGTCAAATATTACATGATGAGAAAGGGGAAAATTGTGAAAATACTTACCAATACAAGCTTGCTGCAAGGCATTGTGAGCTATAATGTAATCCCTACAATTTCAAGTGCTTGTCAGGGTGTGGGGGTCCCCAGGTCAAATATGATTGTTTTGGGGATCACAGCCGGAAATTTTGGGAACGCTTGCTCTATCATGGTTCCTCAGGCCTGGCTGGTTTCCACAGCTGGGCAGTCAATGCTGACATCTGTTAGACCAAAGGAGTAAAAATTATAATTTAGTTTAACTGAAGTCCGAAGGGCATGGACAAAATGTTCATGATTGTTTTCAGAGCGTACTGAAGTGCTTTATACTTAGCTGACCTCAGCCTGACCTAGTCTAGTTATTAGAAATGTAACTTATTATAAACCCTTTGTGGTATTGAATCCGTTAACGTCAAGAAGGACAGCCTCCCAAATCTACGTGACTACACCGCCATCTAGCGGTACAACACCTAATAATAGAATATCTGCGTTTTTGTGGCCCATTATTGTAGAAAACTAAACATCGTGCAGTTGCAGTCTTTAAACTCAAATACCCTATTCCTCCCAGCCTTAGCAATAGATATTCATTATTATTTGTGTAGGTCTGAAAGCTCCTAAAAACAACGTCGTGAGCTCGTGAAAGGGGCGACACCGCCGTACGACGAAAAGAGCCTCTTTCCCACAACGCCCAGTCGCTCACACAGCCCATCCGGAGCATGATCCGGAGTGGAGGCGAGGTTGCCAGGTCTGTGGAAACAAGCAAAGTAGGTCAACTATGAAAACAAGCCTAAGAGGCTAAAACGATCCACTTTAATCTATATGCATCGGCTATTTTAATCTGCTATTTAATTATTAATAATAAAAGGGTTTAAAACTTTAACTGATACATTTTTGAAACATTTTAACAACACAAACCTGGCACAAAATATGATTTAAATCAGATGGGGCATGGGGGGCTGCAGACAAATATTAATTTGGGGGGATCCTCCTTGACCTTAACATGAAAATGTTTTGAGCGACATTCAGGACTGCAGGCCCACAATAAGCAACCATACACTTAGAAACAGCAAATCATTCATTCATCATAGTCATAGATGCATTTTATAGAGTCTGACTTTGGCTTTTGTATGAAAGCAAAAGTCAGACATCTATAGGCCTACAGTAATACATAATAACAATATAGTCTTGATCCAATGCAAAAATAGCCTATAAAGCAACTTTAAAGAAGTGATTAGGACGGTTCTGTGTTATCCTTAATATCTGACTACCGGTATACCTTTACCTATGCAGTCTGACTAACAAAGTAGCCTATTCAATCAAGCAAACGGAAAACAAAAAACAAGCCCAAATCGCTTACAATAACCAGGCATGGCAGACCCGAGTGTGAGGAGAGAAGTGTCTGTATAGTTCAGCAGCTGGCTCGTCTGTCCGTGATGCGTCCGTCCGTCCCGTCCGTCCGTCGCCTGGCACAGACAGTCACTGCTGCTCAACGATGATGATGTGATGCTGATGAAGATGAGAAGACGAGCAGGTCCTCATCCCCGGCGCTGATGCATGTCCTCTCTTCGGTGGTCTTTCTCCTATAGCGTGTCGCCGTCGTGCAGCTCGTTGTCGCGGTGGTCGTGGTGGTGGTAGCGTGTTGTGTTCTTGCTGAAGAAAGCGTGAACTGAATTTCTCCCACATCCAGCCATCCATCCACGGTTCGGAGAGAGACTTGAGGGCGCGCTGTTTCGATCTCTGCTGACTGTCAACTGTTGCTTATTATTTATAATCCACTTTAAATGAATCTTGTAAGGTAGGTGGGTTTTAAGTCTAGACTGTTTCCCCCCCCCCCCTGTTTATTTTAGTGATAATAAAATAATGCTGAGGAGGATGACTGTGGTACTGATGATGTAAATGATGGTGGCCATGGTAACAGGCCTATTTAAATCAGCCAACATAATTATATCCTTGCTGTAATCTAGGCTACATCATGTATATATGCATGTTATTAGCCTACAGTGTGGCCCCTTCTCTGTGTAAGATTCTTGGACACATTAATAGCGCGTCTCCTCCCCCCTTCATCATTTTAAAGCCTCTTCTTCACATCTTGTTCTGGTCATCCGTCCATCTCTTCTCCAACCTGTTAGCTTTACCATGGGTGTTGCCTTGTTGTGTGTGAGATGTGGCTGATCTTCCATGATGGGACAGACAGACAAAGTTAACTATTTTTTTGCAGTGGTGATCAAAAATAGCAGATCTACAAGCTCACTGCGCGCTGCAAACTTGTAGCCTACATCTGCATTTTTATCTTGAAAGTGTTGATTTTGTTTTAACACAAATCTTCAGTGCTGGGGGGGGGGGGGGGGGGGGGGGGGGGGGGGGGGTCTGAGGCACATAACATTTTCAGATGTGGGGGTCCGTGTCCATCATTTGAAAATGACGTGATCGGCCCTGATTTCCGATCACGTGATCGGATCGTGACGAACTACTGATTCAGAAGGCATTTGGAGAATCGGCCTCAGGTCTTCATGGGTTGGACTCTCGAGAGTCAGTCAGTCAGTCAGTCAGTCAGTTGACAGTCAGTCAGTCAGTCAGTCAGTCAGTCAGTCAGTTGACAGTCATTTTGGTTCCATTTGTAGGCTTTCTGAGTAACGGATGGATACATTTGCCACAGGATTGTAATGTGTGAAGATGTGTGAATGTAATAACACAGTTTAACACAGAATAACTCAGTTTTGATGACAGCTTTAGCCACCAAATATTTCGTCTTCTTGACAAATTGGGTTAATAATAGCCTACAGTAGCACTTCAGTGTGGAAATCCTAACTACTGATACTGCCATGGGGCATTGTCAAAACATCAATAAGCATTATTTTGTCGTGTGCACACTTTCTACATTTATGTGGGTGTTGTGTTTGTGCAGGGGGAGGGTTGGGATTATTATCTTTATGAATACAACAGAGGCATCATTTCATTAAAATACAAAAGATACTATAAGCCTGATTTAAAAAATACCTAATACGATCTACAGCGATGCGAGCTTGTAGATAGACTATTTGTGCTACTTTTAAAAGAAGACATTTTTTAAAAATGTTCGTAATGTGCTAATGACATGTTTGTATGACATTACAGAATGAAAAACAAGTGTCTATGATGTTTGATCTAAAATTAGATTAATCTGCAAAAAAAGAGGTGAAGGAAATATTAATTTTTAAATTATGTGAAAGCTAATGACATCCTGGTTGTGGACACTTGTGTACTGTTTTCTACATTATTGTGTAGGGCGTTGTGCGTGAGCAGGACAGGCTGGGCTGATTATGTTAATGACTTCCATATCATGATAGATTACAGGCCAGTGTTGATGAGACACACAACAGGGTGGTCTTTAGAGTGCATTTTACATATTTTCCTCTCATGTAGTACATTTTTTTTTTTTTCCTGTTAGAGAACTAGTTTTGATTTTCTCTCACTGATGAACCCCCCCCCCCCCCCCCCCCCCCCCCCCCCCCCGCCTGCACACACAGTCACACACAGTCACACACACACACACACACACACACACACACACACACACACACACACACACACACACACACACAGAGTTCTTCTGGAGATTCTCCAGTTAAATCAGTTTGTTCACCCACATTTATTACATATATAGCCAGGTACACACACACACACACACACACACACACTGTCACACACACCAGTTCATGCCAGAATAAACCAGACGCAGGCAGAGATTTACAAAGTACATCACTTCAACATCAGCATAGAACAGGCACTACATTTTACAATTTAGGCATTAGCTGACGCTCTTAATCCTAAATCCTGAGCGACTTACAATAAGCAAGGACAACACAAGGTAATACATCAAATGCATACAGATAATAATCTAGGATCATAGATAAACCAAGAACCTATTATCAGTCTAAAGTAAACGGTATACTATCAAACAATATCATCTGTTCTGTACATTGAAACTATGCAAACTATAGGATGGCTGGCGTTCCACTTCCAACATTACAGTGGGTGAAGTCATCCTTTCATCAAATACTTTATTTATTTTATTTATTTTTGTAATCAATTCAATCGCTTTGTTCGATTTAACTGTTGCAGCTCAGCCCAGCCCAGCCCAGCCCATAGTGAGTGTGTGTGTGTGTACTGTGGACAGGGGACAAAAGCTGTTCGCCAGCAGGTCTCCACTCGGTGCTCCACAGACAGGCGGCACAGAGCCTCCTGTCCTGTTAGTGTGTGTAGCCCTCTGGCCCCAGGATGGCCTGCTAATTATCAGCCAGCTTGATGCAATCATTAATAACACGGCCAAGCCTGCTGGGCTTGGCACACTATACACACAGAGGGGGGTAAGGGAAAGTCTTATTGGGGACAGACTGGCTCGTTTGTGTAGTATGTTGCTGGCTGGGTCAGGCTTTATTAATAGCACAGAATGGATGTCAGTCTGATACTTAATTTAGATTCAGTCGTCTGCGTACATCCTCCTCGCAACGGGTCGTGATGTGATGTGCACACGTGTGAGAGAAAGAGAGGGAGAGAGAGTACACCAACCAAAAGGATTCGTGAGCTTTGTTCATTTTAATCTCTTCCTGCTGTACCTTATTCTTTCACTGCTTTTAGAATGGGCTGTGTGTTTCCAGAACTGAATTTCGTTGCTGTCGAGCAGAAAACCTTTTATGTTTTTTCGTAAATCAACGCACCCTACTTGATCATTACAGCGTCACACAAAAGCAGCAAAAGTAGCAGACCTGCATTTCAACCTGAGTTGGCCGTCCAGTGTATTTATCCTGTGGATATAATCACACTGGAGGAAGAGCCAGTCCATGTAGAGACACTTTAAAAAGACATAACATTATCAAAGCTTAAAGTGATACTTTTCCAAAATGCTATAATAATGATGGTATGAGTTTCTTGTCTAAGACCCTGATGGCTCTCTTAAAGTTGTTACATTTTACTCATACAAAGATAAATCCAGAAAGTGAATTATACTGAATTAGAAAAAAAGAAAAGAAAAAGAAAAAAAAGAGTACTGTAGGCTTCTTCCTCCACTACTGCTAACCACTGTCTGCTATAGACGGAAATAGGATAGGAGATGAGAGCTTATCTCTTCCATGCTAATGTAATAAGTGGCAACAGAGGAGCTGTGGCTTTGAGTTCACCCAGGGTTGTTGGCTTACTGGAATTCTGGGTACATTTCATTGCTGAGAAGAACGATTAAAATGTCTATAATGTCCCCCATTAATCAAGGTATGTCTGGTAAATCCTGACCGATTTTAGGTCCAATGCCGATCCCGTCCTAGAGACCACAGATGCTTTGTAGTTTGTCCGCGTTAATTTACGACAAAAACACAAAAATATGAACATAAGAGCCAAGAGGTTTTTACCCGGCAGTAAAGGTTTTTTCTTCAAAAAACTGCTACAGGCATTAGAACGAATTTGTAGAATCAGCCTCAGGTCTTAAAGATGGAGTGCCGTGATTCCCCCCACCCCCTAAAACATGATCATCAGGTACTATGATTATACTAGGTGGAAGATGTTTTTCTAAAAATTGTAAAGAAAGTGTTAAAACTATGTTTTTTATGTGGCCACACCCACCAGTTCATTAAGTATACCTGGTTTTCACCTTAGCACCCCCCACCTGAACTTAAGCCTCACCCACAGCCGTTGTTGTATGGTGGAGGGGTTAGGGTTATGATGTCACTAAAGCCTCACCCACAGCCGTTGTTGTATGGTGGAGGGGTTAGGGTCATGATGTCACTGTTGTATGGTGGAGGGGTTAGGGTTATGATGTCACTGTTGTATGGTGGAGGGGTTAGGGTTATGATGTCACTAAAGCCTCACCCACAGCCGTTGTTGTATGGTGGAGGGGTTAGGGTTATGATGTCACTAGTTGTATGGTGGAGGGGTTAGGGTTATGATGTCACTAGTTGTATGGTGGAGGGGTTAGGGTTATGATGTCACTAGTTGTATGGTGGAGGGGTAGGGTTATGATGTCACTGTTGTATGGTGGAGGGGTTAGGGTTATGATGTCACTGTTGTATGGTGGAGGGGTTAGGGTTATGATGTTGTATGGTGGAGGGGTTAGGGTTATGATGACACTAAAGTGGTGAATTTCGGTTGGGCCTTTTGACTCAAAGCTTTCAGGAAGAAACCAAAATTCCACAGGGAAGACATATTTGAATATTATAACCACACTTGGGGGTCTATTAGAATTATATTAACTCCATAGACACAAAACAGAAAAAGCACATCACAGCACATCATAACCCTTTAATGTGCTAAGTAGATGTGCTATTTTTTAAATTGAAATTGATTAAATTCGGAGCACATCATAAATCTGCATAACTGCTGATGCTGATCAGAAGTTCAGTATGAGCTAAACTTACGTATCAGTCAGGCTCTATAGTTTGTGATGGCAATAGGGCAGCCTGCTGTTTGTTGCCCAGGCGTTGATTTCTGTCCTTTGGTTTAGGCAGGGCTGTGGGCAAAGCGCATGTTTAAAACCTATAACCAAATTCCTCTTGCTCATGCACTGTAGCTTAATTGAATAATTAAGAAACCTTTTTTTCTTAAATCCTTTTTTAAAATGATATTTCTTAGCAACGAATCACCAAACATTCAAATTGTTTTTTAATAATAGACTAAATCGATTATAGTCTGATTAACCACAAAAATGATCTACAGTAATGTGAGCTTGTAGATCTGCTATTTTTGCTACGAAAAAGGAAAGTGAAAGAAGAAAAAGATTACAAACATTAATCGTAACTGATCGAGGCAAAAGTTTGAAATAATTATGATGTTGATTTGAAGTCAAATGGCCCAGTTATCCCTAGTTATGGTTGCCTGTACTAAAGACGGTACAGTTACAGTACAAGGCCAGTGGATTAACATGAACGCATATTAAATGTGAGCGTGAGTCATGTTGTTCACAGAGTGCCTCTGATCTTAGAACATCACACGTGTACGCGTTTGTGGGACGGTCGTTGCAAAATCTAGGCCTCTTATGAAATCGAGCTCTGGAAGCAGTGGAAGGAAGATGCAGCAGGAAAATAACAGGAGTGTGTGTGTGTGTGTGTGTGTGCGTGTGCGTGCGTGCGTGCGCGTGTGGTGTGGTGTGCATGTGAGTGTATTTGTGTGAGTGTGCACGACGTGCATTCTTCCTGTCTTTGTTAAGCCTCCCATTCCCCTGACACGCGTAAATGTAATCACGTGGAAGAATAAAGACAAGAGGTTGCCAATGCCAAGGGAGAAAGGATGGGTGAGGGGGATGGATAAAGAAAACACAAAGAAGAGAAGAGACTTTCCCTCTTTGGGGAGAAAAGAAAAATGAGGGGGGGAAAAAGGAAAGACACATTCACCCGCAAGCCACCCTCCCACAACCCCCCCCCACCCAACCCCCCGCTCGGGGTTCCCATGACAACTATGACGTCACTGTCATCTGGCTGTTCATGGGATTGTGTTCTTATCTAAAGGTGAAACCGTTAATCCAACTAATCAATTTATTAAAAGCAAAATATTGATATTTCAATGAAATGATCAATCTCTTCAAAATATTGAAAATAAGCTCACACTGTTTTACACGACGACGTTGTGCGTGCGTGCGTGCGTGTGTATGCACATGTGCGTGTGAGGCTGTCTGAGATGAAGACACACCTATAACTGTCACTGCTTCAGTCGGTCCGTAGTTACGAGCTGTTGCCAGGCAACAGCAGTCATGGCAACAAGTTGAAGCGGATCAGGCTTTGGTGGGAGCGTTGCTAAGAGAAGGGGCAAGAGGGGTGGGTGGGTGGGGGGCTGTAAGCAGCAACAGCACCCGCCCTGACTTTGTCCAGTCAGAGTAGAAATAAACACTGAAAACCTGGGTAAACATATACTGTATGAATGTGTTATATCGTTGCTGTCGGGCAGAAACCTCTTATCTCTATATTTTAACTTTTTGTGTTTTCCCCGTAAATTATCGCCCTACTTCATCATAACTACAGCGTCACGCAAAAGCATCAGAAGTAGCAGATCCGTGAGCTCGAAACGCGGCGCGAAGCGACACTTCTTTTGAGCTCGTGGATCTGCTACTTTTGATGCTGTTGAATTTGAATCCTGAACCGTAGCGGTTTAGGACACATAAGGTTTCCACCCGACAGAGACGATATAGATTATGTAAATACGTTTCTTTTGTTTGTTTTTTGTTTCTCCTCCCACCATCTTGACTTCCTGATCCTATACCTCCCACATGGACCCATAAAATAACTCCCCATTACACCTACGCTTATGCTAGACCAAACACTTTGTTTTATTCTCTTGTTTTGTTCTCCCTTGTTTTGTTCTTGTTTGTTTGTGTTCGTACTGTCTCCATGTCGCCCCTTGCTCTACAACACATTGTTTTTGTCTTTTTTTGCCCCTTTTTGGGGCTTTTCATAATGTTTGTATTTTCATTTTTTTCAAATCTATTTATAAAAAAAGGTTACAAAGAAAATGTCAAAAAGAATCTACAAGCTTGTGAGCTTATAAACACAACTAATGCAGTGTTTTTTGTTCTGCACTAATGCAGTGTTTTTCTGAACTAATTCAATGTTTATCTGATCATTGCAGATTTATGAACAATCGTGTTCCTTCCAATAAGAGATACCAGCCCACTGACTATGAGCACGCTGCCAACTGTGCCACACACGCGGTAATCACACACACACACACACACACACACACACACACACACACACACACACACACACACACACACACACACACACACACACACACATATGCATGCACTCATCATAATAATGAATGTGCAGCGTTGACAGTGTAATTTGTCTTGCTTGTAACCCGGTACAGTTATGGATCATCCCCAGCCTGTTGGGCAGCTCGCTGCTGCACTTCCTGTCCGAAGACCAATGGGAACGCGCGTCGGCGTGGGTGTATGGGGCGGGGCTTAGCTCACTGTTCATCATCTCCACCGTGTTCCACACTGTGGCCTGGAAGAAGAGTCACCTACGGTACACACACGCGCACGTGCACACACACACACACACACACACACACACACACACACACACACACACACACACACACACACACACACACACACACACACACAAATACACACACACACACACAAATACACACATTTTCACACTCAATTGAAGCCTATTTTTGATACTGACGCTTAACGCCATTGCCGAAGACCTTTGTCAATTGCGCTTTAATAGTGCATTAGATCGTCCGAACCATAATGCCCCTAATGTTAGCCAGTTAGCTAGCAATATTGTTAGCAGAGCACTGGATCGTTCATCTTAGATCGTCGTCGCCATAATAATCTATCCGTTTCTTTCAATCGCCTGTATCTCCTATTCCATGTCCCAGATCGCATTTTGGTCAAAACAGCATTTCTTTGACGGCACAGAGCTGACGATGTAGAGCTCTGCAGTGCACAGCATTGATCAATCATGTAAACAACAGTTGAACGGGACCGGAAGTCTGGAACTGTGGCTTTTCAAAATAAGAGCTCAAATTTAAAAAATGCTGGCGTGAATTAGGTCCTAATTTTTCAATAAATTATAGCGCTAAATGGGTTAAGGGGAACAAATATGACAGGGTTAGACAGTTCATGTACATAATACTGTAGCACCTTCTCCTCCACACAGCCATACTGCCTGACAGCTGAAAGAGAGCAATATTTAGCCATTTGTTTGGCTTTGCTCTTTGTCATGCCATAGATTTTCAGGCCACTTGTGGCAACAGCCGCAACACGTACACAAAGATTAGGGATGCACGACCAGTCATGATATTGGTTAGAAAATGCAATATCGCTACCGAAGCGCTATCAAAATAATCATATTCATGTTTGAGTTTGCTCCCAGAATCACATTTACTTATTTAAAGATATAAGGTACAGTTTCAAGAAAGATGGAACGAGAAAGAAAATAAAGAAAATAAATAAATAATAATAATAATAATAATAATAATAATATGGCGGTGTATATAGATGGGAGCAAGTTTGATATACACATAATGTGCAAAAACTGCGAAATTTGTACATAACGTGAAAGGTTTAAAACACAATCTCAATAAAATGAGGCAGTTCAGATAGTGGCAGACATAACAAACAAAACGGAACCCAAGGAAACAAATGCAAAAACCTTGAGATGTTGTGTCTTCCAGGTCTGTGGAGCACTGCTTCCACATGTGTGACAGGATGGTCATCTACTTCTTCATAGCGGCCTCCTACGCACCATGGTAAACACACACCGGCCTCTGTGTGTGTGTGTGTGTGTGTGTGTGTGTGTGTGTGTGTGTGTGTGTGTGTGTGTGTGTGTGTGTGTGTGTGTGTGTGTGTGCGTGCGCGTGTGTGTGTGTGTGTGTGTGTGTGTGTGTGTGTGCACGTGGGAGGGGGGGGGGGGGGGGGGAATCTCCCATGGGTCCATACGTTTCTGTAGCCTGGTAAACCATCCCGGTTGTGTGAATTCACAATATCATGTGTCTTCTGCAGACCGGTTTGGCCCCAAGCACTGGGTGGGCTTTTTGCAGAAACCAAAAAAGTGGAAGAGCCAATCAGCATCTGCACTCAGGGCCCTGTGATTTACAAACACTGATTGGCTATGTTCGATGGCACCGCACGGTTCAGTTCTTGTAGTGGAAAAGATTAATGAAGCTATCTATGTATGTGTCTCTAGCCTGAAACAGTGGTGTGTGTGTGTGTGTGTGTGTGTGTGTGTGTGTGTGTGCGTGCGTGCGTGCGTGCGTGCGTGCGTGCGTGCGTGCGTGCGTGCGTGCGTGCGTGCGTGCGTGCGTGCGTGCGTGCGTGCGTGCGTGCGTGCGTGCGTGCGTGCGTGCGTGCGTGCGTGCGTGCGTAGGCTTAACCTCAGAGAGTTGGGGCCCTGGGCGTCTCACATGCGCTGGCTGGTGTGGGTCATGGCCTCCGTAGGAACGACTTACGTCTTCTTCTTTCACGAGAGGTTTGTCTGTCTGTCTGTCTGTCTGTCTGTCTGTCTGTCTGTCTGTCTGTCTGTCTGTCTGTCTGTCTGTCTGTCTGTCTGTCCGTCCTCTCTAACGTGTCTGTCTCTCCTGCAGGTATAAGCTCATGGAGTTGATCTGCTACACGGTGATGGGCTTCTTCCCTGCGTTGGTCATCCTCTCCATGGTGAGGGTCCAACACCTCAATACATATACAATAAGTATAAACCACCACTATATGTACAGTAAAGATCCTTCTTAAGCCCTAACCACACCAGAGGGTCGCTATATGCAACTCCTTGCAACCATTATTCCCAATGGCAGTTGCAAGGAGTTGCATTGGTGTGGTTTGTTTTGTTGCAAGGAGTTGCGAGTAGTTGCAAGGAGTTGCAGCTGGTGTGGTTTGGGCCTTAAAGACCTAACTGTGTAACGTTATTTTTTTATTCGGGTGGAAATCTGTCCAAAACTGGTACTTTTCAGGATTCTAATTCAGAAATAGCAAAAGTAGCAGATCTACAAGCTCGAAGAGGCTTGCAGATATGCTACTTTTGATGCTTTTGTTGACGCTGTAGTATGATCAAGTTCATTTATGGGGAAAAAAGGGTTATGAAATAATCTTTCACTGGTATAATCCTTCCACAATAAATGTAGCTGCATTCTCCACCAGGGGGCTCCCCAAACCAAACTAACATCTGACAGGACAGATACTTTCATACTCTGCAGAACACCTGTGTTCTGGAAGCCTGACCCCTGCCCACCGGCTCGCTGTCAAAGATTTGGAAAGATACTCCATCCCAATTTGAGCCACTAGAGGCCTCCCATGTTGGCGCGGTCTGACGGCAGATCTCGCGAACGTCTGATGTTTACTGGCACTAGATCCCCCGAGTGTGTTGAGAAAGTTCAATAAAACCGTAGATTTTCTCCTGATTTGTTTCTCTGAATAAAGCCATTTTAGTGTCAAAATGTTCAGAATTTTGTGTGGCTTGTGACGATCGGGTCCAATATTTAGTTCAGTGACCATGGGGTAAAGACTCGTTCAGAAGCTGTGTTCATGTTCACGTTCACGTTCATTCCATTGGAATTAATAGACTCCAACTTGCTACCGGTCTCCTAAAAAGGCGGCTACCTACAAGGGGCCCAAATTCTTTCCAAAATGGCGTGTGGGCATAGAGCCCATTAACCAGATGTTGTGTGTCCCTTCCTTCCTATGCAGCCGGACCAGGCGGGGCTGTACGAGCTTCTGGCAGGAGGAGTGTTCTACTGCCTGGGGATGATCTTCTTCAAGAGCGACGGCCTCGTGCCCTTCGCCCATGCCATCTGGCACCTGTTCGTCGCCATGGGAGCGGCCGTCCACTACTACGCCATCTGGAAGTACCTCTATGTGCCACCGGCCAGTCGGGTGCAGACGTCCAGATGACGGCTAGCAGGATGTGGCGTTTCCTGTGCATGGGGAAGTGAAAGATGACAAAGTGAAGGATTTATATATAGGCTGTGTGTGTGTGTGTGTGTGTGTGTGTGTGTGTGTGTGTGTGTGTGTGTGTGTGTGTGTGTGTGTGTGTGTGTGTGTGTGTGTGTGTGTGTGTGTGTGTGTGTGTGTGTGTGTGTGTGTGTGTGTGTGTGTGTGTTATGGGGGCAGGGGTTCACAAAATTCGGTTCGGTTCAATATTTTGGTGTCACGGTTCTAGGGCAGTGGTTCTCAAAGTAGGGTAAACCCCTAGGGGTTCTTAAGGGGGTCCCCTGGGACCCCTAGCTAAATTAGTTAATAGCATCAACACCTGTTTAACCACTTTAACCCTATATACATGGGGAATTTGAGAAAAAAAAATATATGAACGTTTTCACTGCACATTCCATTCAAAGTGGGTTAAAAAAGCACTGTAGAGGCTATTTCACTGTTCACTATTATGGACGTTGAGGAAAACCAAGAAAACCAAGCGCTCCTCTGTTGTTAATAGGTATGTTGCACCCTCTTTATAGGTTGGTGTAATACTTTGTATTTGAGTTCTGCATAAAAAAGTAGGCCATTTGGTACAGGACGATTCGGTTCGGCATGGGGCTGTTCAGTTCAATACACCGGTTTGGGTCTGTATTTGACACCCCTACAATATACCTAAATAAGATTGTAGGCCTAATCTATTCATCCTGTCTTTCAGTTCAAGTCGTTTGACCCACACAACAGAGCTCCTATAGTTGATGGCATTGTACGCCTTTAAAGTAGCGTACGTTAAAGGTTTGCTGGCAGTAGACGTTTATAACTACTCATAAGTACTGTATGTGTTATAATATTTATTTATTTATAGGTGTATTATTTTGTGTGTTATCATTATTTATATCGGGTGTTATTTAGTTCTGATTCTATAAGGGAACCGTCATATAAGTCGTGTAGTCATATAGATTAGCCATATTTCAGTTGCCTTTAGTTATAGATGGTATTATTATGGTTTACTATACTATACTTTTGTCATTTGCCGGTGTCCCATGCCAAAAATAGTAGATCTACAAGCATACATGCATGCATCGTGATGATGCAACACATTGGCCCCTTTTCAACTGGGTTCAACGGGTTCCTAATGTTGAACCAGTCCAGTTGTTTCAGAACAAAAACCTTTTTTTTCTTGCCCTGAACTGGGAATCAAAGTGGGTGTGTGTCACTCTTCTACACTACAGGGTGGAATATACAGGTGCGATATAAACAATGGCAAAAGCAAGTGAAAAATCAACCCATATTTTGAGTTTTTAGCTTTCAAGACGGGAACCCATTTTTGGGCTGTTGTTGCTATGTACAGTATAGCAATTAGCAACATATGTGTTCAGGATTTAGAAGGCGTTTTTTTGAATCGGCCTCAAGTCTAAATGGGTTAAAAAGGAAAAGAAACGTGAAACTGTAACTGCCATTGACGATTGAAATGGACACTTCGACCGGTCTTACGCAACACAATGCTGGCCAGGCCTAGAAGGGCTCTCTAAATCTAACAATGGTTCTGCTTAAAACTGGTGTAAGCTGGTCAAGCCGTCGGTTCGCGGCCGGTTCCGTGAAAGGTTCCAAGAATCTAGAACGGAATCATTTCTAGAACCAAAGTTGTTTTGGTGGAAAAAGGGGCCTGTAGATTTACTATTTCCGGCCTGGAACGCTGTCCTACGATAGAGTACAGATACAGGCACAAGTCTTGAGGAACCACCCCTAGTGCTTCCGCTTTTAACAAGATCCATACCAGTTGTGATTATTATTAAGCTTATAGCTACCGAATAATGAACTTTACTACTGTCGTTGGTCTACTAAGCCTACTAGATCTGCCATGAATGTCATCATTGTTAGTATCATAGAAGATATATTTATCTTTAAAGTATATTTTTTATTCTTCTCAAGCAAGTCTACTAATATTCCGATCTTATCGATCCATCGTAGTGGACTCTCCCATCCTCTCCATCTGAATTGAATGATAGTTATTTAAGAGGTCAAAGTATTGTGCGTTTGTGACTGAACTCACTCAACACTGCCAGAATACAGGTTTAAACTGCCAGAATGCATAGCACAGAACTGAACGCTATGGTTCACACTTGAAAGGAAACTGAAGCTATATAGTATTGTCGAACAATCGGGCCCAATATTATAACATCTCAGGCGTGTGTGTGCGTGTGCGTCTGGCGGTACGAGTGCACGTGTATGTGTACATGTATACGTGCGTGCATGTTTGTGTGTGAAATCTCCCATCGATCCAAAGCCTCAAATCGACTGAGTCTATGTTTACACGTTAATGCATGTACCTTGAACACAATACACATACGCCAATATATTATACTATATAATATAAAACGTGTAAGAAAGAAAGAAAGTCATTTGAAATGTGTGCAGTGCTATATGACAATATGTTTTTGATAGAGCTGAGGTTCGTTCGATGTATGGAATGTTCCAATGGATCCAATGGAGTTATTATTTAGTCATAAGCTCTTGTTAATACTTTTAATTGGTTGAATATTTATTTAACCCACAGTCACCTCTGCATCTCTATTTTGGGCAATTGCATTATAGGAACGATTTTTCAGTAATTTGCTAAACAAATAGCAGATGTAAAAAGCTCATGCACTGTGAGATTGTAGATTAGACTAGTTTCTCGCACTTTGCATCATGACATTGCCATGCAACAAAGTATAAAACAGGGGATACATTTATGAAGAAAACAAAAAAGATGATATAAGGAGATAAAAGGTTTGTGCCAGACATGATGACACAAAGCTGAGGGTTTGTAACAAAGTAAATGCAGTCCAGGGACCCTCAGGGTTCCTTGAGGGCAGTTCCAAATGGACCCTTAGCAGGTCTGGAACTGAGAGTGTACAAATGGACCCTTAGCAGGTCTGGAACTGAGAGTGTACAAATGGACCCTTAAGGTCTCCACACACCCTGAGCGTGTTTTTCGGATTTCTAGCGGCGTTTCTCCATCGGTTTTCCGAAAAACGCGTCCAGTGTGCAACCACCTTTACAGGTCCATTTGGTTCCATTTTGTACGCACTGAGGCTCCTCTTCCACTGGGGTTGAACCGGCTCAGTTCCTTTTTCACGCCTAATTTTTAACCAGTTCGGAGTGGTACCACTGAAAATAGATTGGTTCGGATCCCTAAAAGTTGGTTCGGAACTGGAACCAAAAAAAATACTTGTTTTCTCTTGCCTTGAACTGGGAACCAAGTTCCCACCTTTCCTTTTTTTAAGAAAGGAAAGGTGAAACTGTGACCTGCCATTGACAAATCTGACGATTGAATTTCCCCTGTTAAATCGGTTATATTGAACACATTGCTGGCCAGGCCTGGAATCGATCATGGGGCAACTGGGGACTCGTTGTCCTGCTAATTACAATGGTGCTTTTTTTTTGGTGGAAACGCAAGCCCGCTCACGGCTGGTTCCGCGAAGGCACCAAGATTCCAAGGATCTAGAACAGAGACAGTTCTTGAACCAAAGTTCTTTTGATGGAAAAGAGGTTATAAAAAAGGGTTAGGGTTAGCATTTGAGAAGCACTGGTATATCGCTATTACCTGAGGATATACTGTGAAAGTTCTTGTGCAGTTCTAACTAGTGCCCTAGAGCGTACACGGTTTGCAAGCTATACAGAAATTCTTCCAGAACCATCTCTTGTGTTTGAAAAAAGAAAAAAGTCAACCCTTTTTATCTCTCCTTTTCAATCTATCTCTCAGGATTTGGATGAGTTCAGAGCTTACTAAAAGGTATTGACCCACGTTAAAGGCACATTCTTCTAGCAGACAAGCCTGTTTGGGTGGGCAACGTCATTTCAACGTCAGCGTTGAAATGCCAACGAAGCTCTTAAATACAAAGTTACAAAGCCTTTGAAATGCCTAATTTAATATTCTGTTTTAGGACGGTGTTTCTTTCTGACAAGAACTGATGTTTAGCTTGCAGACAAACGTTCCATACCAGTCATTATTAACTGCCACAGGATGACTTGAAGACATTATATGTGACAGAGGTAAAAGACGCATATTAATGTCATGACATGAGGACATGTAATGTCACTGCATTCTCTTAACGGGGATCTGTCCCTCCTCCCCACTGCTGCCTCACTGCCTCTTCTCAACAGACTTTGGGGGCTCGGATACATTTACAATATTTGAGCGTGTTTGTTTGTAATATATATTATATAGTATTTATATTCCAATCATTTACTCAAACCTGTCGGAAAACACAGGATTGATTGGCAGTTTGCTTTTTACACACTGGGAGATTATACCGTGACCACAAGTTGTTCAACTGGTCATACTGGCAAGTTCAATCAAACTGAGATTAAAGGGGAATGAATCCTTAGGCTGATTTTGTCGTTTGTTTTCCACTAAAGGTTAAAAACTACAGATTAAAAACACATATAGGCTGCACAACTCTGTTAACTACTGTCTATGAGGCTATCATGTTTGCACATTGGCATGCCCTAGGTTCTGGAAACACTATTAATTTGTTTGGTGCAGCTCTGCTGCTAGCTCTGGTCCATAGCTCTAATGCCGTCACATTTAGAACTATGTTACTGTCAACTTCCGGGGCTCGCAGACCAGCCTCTCCTCTGTAGCGAAAATAAAAATAATGTTTTACCTACTCACCAATACAAAGACGGGTTGTATAATTAGAAAGCCTACTTTCCTTAGTGGATGCACTTTGAGCCCCCCACCACACGTATAAATGCACTTTTTGGCCAGAAAGGGATTTTTTTCACCCGAAGGAAAAATATTCTCTATGAGGGTTTTTTCTTGGCAATATCAGTAAAGGGTGCAGTGGAGTAACTAAAATTATTATTTTTCCCGGTTAAAAACAAAATCGTTTTCTGGCCAAATATTTATATGCATTTATACGTGTGGTGAGGGGCTCAAAGTGTGTCCACTAAGGAAAGTAGGCTTTCTAATTAGTAATTACACAACCTGTCTTTCTATTGGTGAGTAGGTAAAACATTATTTTTATTTTCACTACAGAGGAGAGGTTAGTCTGCATTTCATGCGATTTCATGCAGTTCCATAGCCTTAATGCAACGGCAGCAAGAGCAGTAAGGCTATGGACCAGAGCTACTCTGCTGCTTACTATAGTCTATATGTTTTTAATCTGCTGTAGTTTTTAACTTGAACTGGAAAACAAACTACAAAATCATCCTGGGGTTGCATGCCCCTTTAAATGTTCCCAGGGTCGACCTGGGTAGGGTTGGGAACCTAAACATTGAATTTAAACGATTCCGGTTTCTTAACGATTCACTCATAATAACGGTCCCATTCTTTAACGGTTTCCCTTTAACGATTCCTCTGTGGGGATTCAGAAATAGACCCTTACAGGTGTGTAACTCTCAGAGTTAAAAATTGAGAACCACCGGTATTGTAATTGTAGCCTATAGCAGACATAACAGGCTCTGACAGTGTGATGGAACTGCATGATTCCTGGTTCTTCGATGTTGGATCCCAACCCAGTCCTGGGTCCTCTGTCTGGGCTTGTTCTTTTATATCTAACACAGACCATAAAGAAGCCCCTACCTACAGTATGATATTTTATATACAGCTCTCTGTGGTTTTATAAAGCCTCTCTGAAGTATTGTGCAGTATTTCTAGATGCTGTGGTGTTCTGGGAGATGCTAAACTGTCATGTTATAGAGCCTCTGGGGGTTTCCCTCTGTGATAAATTATACTCTGTGGTTCTACTCAGAGCGTGAAGCTCAATTTATGCTTTATTGTATCTGTATGACGGTGTGCCAAAAATAACTGTGTTGCACCGCAAAGTATGAATTAAGCATATCTGTTTAACTCCTTAGGCGAGAGAGAGCACACTGCAAACTAATATGTACCGGTACATTTAAATCTCATCATATAAATAAATGATTTGGTACCAAGGAATTGCATTCAGGAGATCAGAGTACATGCATTTCTCTCTCTCTTTCTCTCTCTCTCCCTGTTTTCATATAAGTGACTGTGTCTGTGTGTGGTGCTCTTGTGTGTTGTTGATATTAAGCTTAAATATGATGCCGACAATGCTTGTATGTAACTTTTGTATTCATCCTTTAATAATATAAAATAAAATAAAGCTTTTACATGAATATTTCATTGGCCTCACAGAACATAATTTTCACAAATGTCTCAGAAACTATGTATTTAATATTAGATGTATTATACAGCCACTAGGTCACATGGGACTTCTTCACAGGAAGGTGCCAGTTGGGGAAGGTATGACTAGAGGTGACCAGTGTTGCCAGATTTTGCAAAAGAAACAAGCAGCCAGGTCTATGAAAACAAGCCCCAAAGAAGCGACTAGGCCGTGTTTTAACACTTCACACAGTCTATTTTATAAGAAAGAAATCACACCTGTGTGAAGTGAGTGGTGCAACTCCGTATGGGGGTCCCTGGAAGTTCCAGACCCACAGGAACGCGGCCAGGGCGTCGGCCCGGTTCCGGCGAGCCGCCCGCGTCCGAAACGGTCGAGAAATGACAGAGTTACCGTGTGGGGGTCCCCGGAACATCCAGACCCCCAGGAACGTGCCCACTGCCCAGGGGGCTGGCCCGGTTCCGCCCCCCCCCCCCCCCCCCCCCCCCCGTCCAAAATGGTTGAGAAATGACAGAGTTACCGTGTGGGGGTCCCCGGGGGGTCCCTCTATTGTACTGTACTGTCACTGTACTGTAACACCCCAAATCATCATACAGTTAATATGTGTGCACCACTCAACAAAGAAAAAGCAAACTGCAACTACCAATATTGGAAAGCCTGGTGACGCGTAACCTTGCATCACCAGGCTTTCCACCTCGGAGGAAAGCCTGGTCTGTGTTACAAAAGTGCCGTGTGAACCGGTCTGAGGCGGATGATATCTTTAGGTCATGTTGTAGTATTGTTTTGTAGACATCATCCGGAACGTCCTTTTCCCTCAAACCGGAAGAATAACAATAAAAGCTCTCGTAGCCTGCAGCTTTTATTGAGAAAAATCGGTTTCAGGGAAAAGGATCTGGATGATTGTTGACTACAAAACAATACTACAACATGGCAAGGCGATATCATCCGCTCCCGACTGGATCATAAACCCGAAAAGGAATGCTGCCCAGGCTAGCTGACGCAAGGTTAAGCAATATGTACTACAGAACACGCTTCTTTACAGAAAAACAGACCCCAAGTCGCTTATGATAGGCAGACATGGCAACACTGGCTGTGACACCTGAATCTGCATGGAGATTATTAATTATGGTGATTTGAATCAGCAGTGTGGAGGGAGATCTTGTAGGGAAGTAGTACTAGACCCTATCTGATTTCTGTCAGGTTGTTTGCCTACTGTTGACTGATGATGATCCCACAAATGAATTCAAAATGAGTGACAACAGGAAGTGATGTCGATGCCCATAGGCCTATTGCCATAAATTGCAAAATTGCCCCCACTGGCCCCCTCCCCTCAGTAAGCTCCTGCTTTAAAAAAAAATCAGACCTGTCTGAAGTGAGTGGTGCAACAGCGCTCCCTGTTGGTACCCTAAACAGTATACATACATACATACATACATAGAGTAGAAACTGAAGTGTGGGTGTCGTGGACCACACAGTACACTAGTGAAGTAGTTCAAGTAGTAAACCAACAACTTAGTCTCGCACCCAGCACCACCGACAAACAGCATAGCCTAAATAGCCACTAGCCAGCCTAATTACTAACAGAACAAACCACTTGATTTCTTAACGAGACAAACTGAATCGCGGCCAATTAAGCACACAAGATCTGCGAACCTCGCATGGCAAACTATAAATCCCTCCCATCTCAGTCTCCCAGTCATTGCAAACCATTCAGCCGTCCACCTCTGCAGTAGTCTGCACCTCAGTTCATTCATCTCTGCCGAAACCTCAGGGTAAGTATCCGTGAGCCGTCTAGCCGAGGAAAATATAACAGTGGGTTTGTTGTTGGACATGTTAGCAGCCAGCGAGTACTCTGTGAATCTCTTGTCACCCACCATTCACTCACTAGTTCTTGAGCACTCGCAGTAGCCTGACCACTGACCAGTTCGTTTTGGGATGTACTCTGGAGCCTTGTTTTTAAGACCTTGTGTTGGTGGTGCTATGGTAGCACAAACATTTAGACTCTAGGTTTTTTTTCGATTCTGACGAGATTCGTCAGAATCGAAAAAAACCTACGAGAGTCTAAATGTTTGGGCTAGTGCTATGGTACCATGAAGTTCATGCAAAGTGACATTGGATGAGTGCTCCTGCTAGAGTCCTCAATGTATGATCCAGTAAACAAATATTGTCCTTTTGGTTGACATTTTTGATTACTCTACTCTACTTATTTTATCACTGGAAAGATTTGCCTCTAAAATGGAACCTATAGGTAAGCTACTGTAGGTAAATTCCTCTTTTCTTGTGGTAACATTGTCACCCACTTTAACTGTGAAGCTGTTGATTGGCCTTAATTGCAGAGGTTTTGGACCCAAAGATAATGGATTCAGTTTTACCCAGGTGTGGTGATAGTTTACCAAGTATTAGTTTGCACCACCTCACACACTAACTTAGTGAGGTGGTGCAACTGGCTTCAGGAAAACTACTAGGAAACTATAGTTTTAGTCTTGAATTAAATTCCTTTTCTTTTTTAAAAATCATTTTTAGTTGTCATCTGAAATGTTTTAATTTTAGTTTGGTTTTAGATTCATATAATGAATATGATTTTAGTCACCTTTACAGCAAAGTACAGCTTGTAAGAACCAGGCATTTGTGGCATGAGCAACACAGCTACCCGTGTGGGTAGCCGTAGCGCCACTCAAAAAAAAATGAGCTAATGTATCAGCCAAGTTGATCCCACAAAATATGTTCCATTGGGTTGATCTGTCTGGACTCACAGCAGGCCATTCTCCACTCCCACATTTGGATGTACTCTGTGGGGGAGAGCATTGTCATCCTGGAGGATGGTCTCAGATTCTGAAAATATGGGATCGCCACTGGCTGCAGAATCTCACCCTATATCTCTCACTGCATTGAGGTTTCGAATGAGCCTTCACACCTGCCAAACGAAGCGCACTTTGCGACAATACGCAGCAGGATTTGTTTTAATCGCAGTATAGCATGCTGGTGTGAATGTGACCTAAAATTGTAAATGCAGCTTTGCCCTCTATGCCCTCAGTACCCGCATAGCTGGTGTCCTTTAAAACAGGCCTGAAAATCCACCTTTCAGCAGGCCAAAGGGAGAGGAAATTATTGCTCCTTCAACCAGACCGTTTTAAGTTGCTTGATTCAGTATTATATTTCATTTTATCAGACTTCCCTTCATATCATGTGCTCCAGCAGCGTATATAGAAAAGGACTTGTGTTTTTGTTGTGTTTTAGGTGGGTGAGGAGTATATACGAGCTGTGCTGTCAGTGACACATTCAGGATGGATACTTGTGGAGTTTTTTTACTGTTGCTCTTCTGTGTGTGCGCGGCTGGAACTGTCCTGCACCTGGACCCTGGAACTGATCTGCACTTGGAGTTGCGCATCGGACACCGCGACGGCGGTAAGGTTAAAGGTATCAAGTGTCTCTCTCTAATCTCAAACACTTTGTACGTCCACTATCAATGAGTCGGATGGCGACCCGAAGTGCAGTGGCGGCCCAAGCTGAGCACCAAAGGGTTGGGCCCATTGCTACTACAGATTTTGTCAAATGCACACAAAGTGGTCACGTCATCTCTGGGGTCATGTGATCAAGATGTTTTTATTTAATACGATAATGTATTTTTCAGAATGCAAGAATGGCAGTAAGGAGGTGGGAGAGGCTGATCAACACGTCCTCATCAATAATGACATAATTTCAATGAAGACCAACCAACATCATGCAGGTTAGTGTGTTGTATATCGATCTCTTTCATGCCTACCGGCATGCCGTGTGTGACTGTCCGCATCCCAAGTCCCGACACTCTCCATTTCTGTTAGAGGCGTAATAAAAACATAATTTATACACCCAATGATAATAGACTCTTCACAGAGAACATTAAATTCTAAAAATCGCTTCAGAATTGGCTGAGACTGGCCCGAGTTAAACTACCTGTGTCCTACAACGATTTCTTTTCAACTATGTGGCGAGTCCCGCACCGGAAATGGCAGAGCTACAAGTCTTTTGTCCACAATGTGTTGTGAGCTTGTAGATCTGCTATTTTCGACACAGGACGCTGCCATTCAACAAAAGATAAATTAGGCTGACGAAACGGAGAAGAATTGCCCCTGCATTTACATGGACCAAGGCGATTATTTGGACGAGGCGTTTAATACGTAAAATGGTGTCAGACCCCTGGTGGTTATTCGGTAGTGGGTTGCTATTTCTTTTTTGCATGAGGTTCAAATCAAAAAATACAAATCAAAGTAGTCAAATCATATTAGTCTACTATTCTATTAAGACTAATTGAGGTCAGGCCTACTGGATGGTTAACGATTGGTTTTCCTTCCTGCAGATTGTAACATGGCCAATGATCTAGACCAGCTGCAGACCAGCTACAACATCCTGAATGAACAGAAAAAGCAGCTTCAGACCAGTTTTGACCAGTTGCAGACCAGCCATGATAACCTGACTGAACACAATGATAATTTACAGTCCAGCTATAATCAGATACAGTCCAGGTTTGAGCAACTACAGTCAAGATATAATAACATAACTGAGCAGAAAGATCTGCTTCATACCGGTTTTGACCAGTTACGGCACAGCTACAAAAACCTGACTGGACACAATGACAACTTACAGTCTAGTTTTGAGCAGCTACAGTCCAGTTTTGAGCAGCTACAGTCCAGATATAACCACGTAACTGAACAGAATAACCAGATCCAGTTGGCTTTACAGAGCAGCCATGACAACCTGGAGGAACAGAGAGAGCTGTTGCAGAACAGTTTTGACCGGTTACAGAGCAGCCATATCAACCTGACTGAAGGGAGGGACCAGATACAGTCCAGTCTTGAACAGCTTCAATTCAGCCACAACAACCTGACTGAACACAGTGATTACTTGCAGGCCAGATATAATCAGATAAAGTCGAGTTTTGAGCATCTACAGTCCGGATATAATAACATAACTGAACAGAAAGGGCAGCTTCAGAGCACTTTTGACCAGTTACAGATCATCCGTAACAACCTGACTGAAGAGATTGAGCAGATACAGTCCAGTTTTAACCAGTTACAGATAAGCCACCACAACCTGAGCGAAGAGAAGAACCAGATACAGTCCCGTTTGGACAAGCTAATTGAAATCGCAGAGGAAGCAAAGAGTCGCCGCTGTGGTCAGTGGGACATCATCATTTTTATATCCTGATGTTCAACATTCATCATTAATCTGAGCAAATGGGGGGGGGGGAAAGGGTAAAGTGGCTAACTTGATTATTTTTGTTATTAGAATTGCCTGGATGGAGCTTAGATGGCGGTGTGTGTTATTACATCTCTTTTGTTCGGAATACCTGGGAGGGCAGCAGAAATGAATGCAGACACAGACTCTCGGACCTGATCATCATGAACAGCACAGAAAAAAAGGTGTGTATTATATTAAAGTCTAACTCATGTTTTTATGATTAGGTGATGTAATGGTGACAAAATAAACATTAAATTCTCTTTATTGTTAATGGCATTTAATGTTTGTTAGGGACAAGATGATGTACATTTTCCTTTCATTGTCAATGGTGTTTTTAAAACAAACATTGAACTAAAAACGAACATTAAACCTGTATATAGGAGGGGCTAGTGCCCCTCAAAAATCTGGAATTTATTTTATGAGAAATTATTTTAAGCAATCTGTCATTCTGTATGAAAGAATATCAATTCAATATAACTATGGTTCAGTATGTTATTGTAAAGTAGCCCTGCCTGAAGCTCTTACATTCCCTCTTTGTGGAGCGGATAACATTTGGTTAATCAAACGGGAGACCCGGGTTCAAATCCTGTGTTATAGTTGCAACCTCTCTGTCTGGAGAAGCCATGAGACTTACCTGATTGTAGTTTTTTTTTGTAACTTAATTTTTATTTGCAGAAAAACATAGAATTGCAGGCACACTGTAAGGGTTCTTGTTCATCATTAGCAACTTTAAACAGCAACCTAGATATTCCAGTCCATTCATGAATGTCCATTATTATCATCAGTGTCGACCTGTTGAAATCTATACTCAGTCCATTTCTCCCATCTTCTGTGAATATATCCTCTTGCAATCTCAATGTATGTTAATTTCTTCATTACAAATCTTTTAATTAGACTATTTAAACCATTAATATTTAACGACATCTCCCTTAAATCGTTACGTTGCATCTTGGGTTTTCTTTCCCCTCATTTGTATCCCCCTCACACTGCAAATACAACAATCACAACTTTACAAAACAAGACGAATAAAAAAAAGACTCCCAAAACAAAAGGGGCTCCTTCCCCTTGCCCCAAACCCCTGTTGGTGGGAGAGGGGTATAGCCTCCACTAGTTGGAGGGCCCCTCTCTAGCGATAGAAAGGTCCTACAAGGATCTTTCCATCCTACTAGAAAAAGTCCAACATAATCAACATTCACTCACAAACCCTTACCCCCGTCAAGACAATTTGTATTTAAAACGAGAAGTATTTTATTTGGTTATCTTATTTTCGGAACTCCTGCAGTCTCTGCTTCGCTCGCCTCAGAGCCCTGGCTCGATTTTCTGGCGAGAGCACGTCACTCCCCCCCCCATCTCCAGTCCCTCCTTCCTTCCAGCGCGTTGCCACTGTGAAGCTGCCGCTCCTCTAATTCTTTCCTCCACCGTGGCCTCTGGCTCCCTCACCTGGACATCCAATCCTCTCGTTCTCATGTCTCGGGCTGCTTCCAGTGCGTTGTCATATACCTTCGGTCCATTCTCCCATCGTATCTTCATTTTCGTGAAGGGCGTCGAGAATCCCACTCCGTTTTGCTTTAACACTTTTTTGATTTCGGCATAAGATTTTCGTTTCATAAGCACATCCACTGGATAATCATAGTCGAAGGATAGCTTCTTTCCATCCAGTTTAATGTCCGCCTTCCAGGCTTCTTTAAGTATCTTCTCTTTGGTCTCGGACTGTAGGAAGTTAACCACGATGGACCTCGGATTGGCTCCTTCTGGGGGCTTCTGTATGGTCGCACGATAACAGCTTTGTATTTCAAGATCTGTATGCTCAGACAACTTGAGCTCTCGTTGTAACAATTTCTTCACAAAGTCAGTCACATTGTTGTCTTCAGTTGCACATTCTGCCACGTTGAATATACGGATGTTGTTTTTACGTGACTTGGCCTCTAAATCTGTTATCTTTGATTGCATTCTTTTGTGTTGGTTCAGAAGCAACAAAATCGCGTCCTTGGCTTCCGCGTTCCATGCCTCCGTTTCTGTTATTCGGTCTTGCATCTCTCTCACCTCTTTCTGTTGTTCTTGTACTTCCTTGTTGATCGCTTCGAGTTTGGTATTTATATCTAATTTGAAGTTTGTAAACTCCTGTCGCATGTCTCTTTTAAACTCTTCTTTGAATTTTGAAAAAATGTCCGTAATCTCTTTCTTTAGTTCTGTCATTTCTTTGGTGATAAAATCCTTCATCCCATGGAGTAGGTCTCCAGCGAGGTCTCGGTGTGGCGTGCCCTCGCCATGCTGCTCTCCTTCCAACTTCTTATCGTCGCGGTCCGTTGTCTTTTCCGACTGCATTTTGTTCTTTGTACTTCTCGTTTTCCTCCCCCCGCTCATATCTCTTTTATCACGTCTTTGAATTTGTTTTATACTTGTATTATTCGGGGGTTAAACTTATATACACGGGAGCTGCGGGTTTATGCTGCCATCTTACTCAGCTGCCTACCGGAAGTCTCCACCTGATTGTAGTTTTAAGTAACCAGCTGCTTTTCTGTTCAGGAACTTGTTGACAGAGTTTCTCCCAGCAACTATCCAATGTGGATTGGTTTGTCTGACAAAAAGAACGAAGGGGACTATACGTGGGTGGATGAAACGCCACTGGCCACGTCACCAACGTAAGACTTTACCTTAAACAAAATAATGAGCTGACGGTGAGTCGGACAGACAGTTGGTCAGACAGACAGACAGACCGACAGTTGGTTAGACAGACCGACCGAGCAGACACGCACCCACGGAAACAAATATAACTGGGTTGACCGTTCATGGGCACCTGAAGGATACACATGGCACCTTCTCCGCCACACAGACAAACTGCCTATAACGGCTGAAACAGAGCACTATTTGGCAACATGGCCCAGGCTTCCGAATCTTAGTATGGCAAATTTACATTGATACCCAAGTTGTTATGATTCCAAATACTTAGAGTATATCTTGGAATGTGTGGTCCATGTACAAATCAAAGACACAGCCCACCTCCAGAATCAGGACCTCCTTGTGACAGCTTTCAATAAAACATTAGGTGTATTTAGGATGTTAGCAAAGACATTGCATGCACAACTAAACCACACACACTTTGCCACTCACTTTATGCATGTGCAATTGTGCATACCCTCTATGTTCATATAGTAACATGCCCCAAATTTACTCCAGGGTTTAAGACTAAGAGGTTAAAAAACTAAGCATTTAGAGGAAAAATAAATCATTGTTGTAACGTAAATGTAATGAATGAAATGTTCTTCACTTTTACAGGTTCTGGTTCCCTGGTCAGCCTCATAACTATGGAGAGGAAGAGGAAGACTGTGTTTACTATTTTCATGGACAGTCTGGTCATGGATGGCTTGACCGTCCATGTACTGGAAGATGGTATTTCATGTGTGAGAAATGATTATGCAGTGAAAACATCATTGCCACAATGTATCAGTCGTGTGTTAATAATACCATGTTTCATTTTTAAATCAACACACTTTGGAGTGTAATGGAGGTTTACTGTTTCACATGATGTGTACAATAAATATTATTGAAACATGTAATGTCACATCATTGGTTCTCAAAATAGGGTTTCCACGGGGTCCCTAGCCAAATAAGTTAACTCAGCATAACTTTAACTTTAGATTTTATGTTGGCCTATTCAAAATGGCAGATGACCAAAAGTCCTTGTTCAGTTCTAACTAGCGCACTTGTCAGCCCTGGGGTGTACAAGATCTGCAAGCTATACAGAAATTCTCTTGTGGAAAAAAGACAATCATTTGTTTTATGTGACTTGTAGGATATGGATGAGTTCAAGGCTTACTAAAGCTTGTATAGGGTTTGTATAGTAACAAAGTAAATGCAGTCCAGGGACCCTCAGGGTTCCTTGAGGGCAGTTCCAAATGGACCCTTAGCAGGTCTGGGAGTGTACAAATGGACCCTTACAGGTCCATTTGGTACGCACTGAGGCTCCTCTTCCATTGGGGTTGAACCGGCTCAGTTCCTTTTTCACGCCTAATTTTGAACCTGTTCGGACTTCGGAGTGGTACCACTGAAAATAGATTGGTTCGGATCCCTAAAAGTTGGTTCGGAACTGGAACCAAAGAAATACTTGTTTTCTCTTGCCTTGAACTGGGAACCAAGTTCCCACCTTTCCTTTTTTTTAAGAAGGGAAAGGTGAAACTGACCTGCCATTGACAAATCTGACGATTGAATTTCCCCTGTTAAATCGGTTATATTGAACACATTGCTGGCCAGGCCTGGAATCGATCATGGGGCAACTGGGGACTCGTTGTCCTGCTAATTACAATGGTGCTCACGGCTGGTTCCGCGACGGCACCAAGGATCTAGAACGGAGACAGTTCTTGAACCAAAGTTCTTTTGATCGAAAAGAGGTTATAAAAAAAGGGTTAGGGTTAGCATTTGAGAAGCACTGGTATAACTCATGTTATATCGCTATTGAGGATATACTGTGAAAGTTCTTGTGCAGTTCTAACTAGTGCCATAGAGCGTACACGGTTTGCAAGCTATACAGAAATTCTTCCAGAACCATCTCTTGTGTTTGAAAAAAGAAAAGTCAACTAATATGTACCGGTACATTTAAATCTCATATAAATAAATGATTTGGTACCAAGGAATTGCATTCAGGAGATCACAGTACATGCATCTCGCTCTCTTTCTCTCTCTCGCTTGTTTTCATATAAGTGACCGTCTGTGTGTGGTGCTCGTGTGTTGTTGATATTAAGCTTAAATATGATGCCGACAATGCTTGTATGTAACTTTTGTATTCATCCTTTAATAATATAAAATAAAGCTTTTACATGAATATTTCATTGGCCTCACAGAACATCATTTTTCACGAATGTCTCAAACTATGTATTTAATATTAGATGTATTATACAGCCACTAGGTCACATGGGACTTCTTCACAGGAACGTGCCAGTTGGGGAAGGTATGACTAGAGGTGACCAGTGTTGCCAGATTTTGCAAGTGAAACAAGCAGCCAGGTCTATGAAAACAAGCCCCAAAGAAGCGACTAGGCCGTGTTTTAACACTTCACACAGTATTTTATAAAACAAAAAAATCACACCTGTGTGAAGTGAGTGGTGCAACTCAGTATGGGGGTCCCTGGAAGTTCCAGACCCACAAGAACGCGGCCAGGGCGTCGGCCTGGTTCCGGCGAGCCGCCCGCGTCCGAAACGGTCGAGAAATGACAGTTACCGTGTGGGGGTCCCCGGAACATCCAGACCCGTCCCCCCCCCGCGTAACCGCGCATCACCAGGCTTTCCACCTCAGAGGAAAGCCTGGTCTGTGTTACAAAAGTGCCGTGTGAACCGGTCTGGGGCGGATGATATCTTTAGGTCATGTTGTAGTATTGTTTTGTAGTCATCATCCGGAACTTCCTTTTCCCTCAAAACGGAAGAATAACAATAAAAGCTATCGTAGCCTGCAGCTTTTATTGAGAAAAATCGCTTTCAGGGAAAAGGAAGTTCCGGATGATTGTTGACTACAAAACAATACTACAACATGGCATAGCGATATCATCCGCTCCCGACCGGATCATAAACCCGAAAAGGAATGCTGCCCAGGCTAGCTGACGCAAGGTTAAGCAATATGTACTACAGTACACGCTTCTTTACAGAAAAACAGACCCCAAGTCGGCGTCACTTATGATAGGCAGACATGGCAACACTGGCTGTGACACCTGAATCTGCATGGGGATTATTAATTATGGTGATTTGAATCAGCAGTGTGGAGGGAGATCTAGTACTAGACTATCTGATTTCTGTCAGGTTGTTAGCCCACATTAGGCTACTGTTGACTGATGATGATCCCACAAATGAATTCAAAATGAGTGACAACAGGAAGTGATGTCGATGCCCATATTGCCATAAATTGCAAAATTGCCCCCACTGGCCCTCTCCTCAGTAAGCTCCTGCTTTAAAAAAATCTGACCTGTCTGAAGTGAGTGGTGCAACAGCGCTCCCTGTTGGTACCCTAAACAGTATACATACATACATACATACATACATATAGAGTAGAAACTGAAGTGGGGGTGTCGTTAGCTCTGGTCCATAGCCTTCTACTGCTTCTACGATTCTGCCCTGCAGTAGGGCAGAATCGTAGAAGCAGTAGAAGGCTATGGACCAGAGCTAGGGTGTTGTGGACCACACAGTACACTAGTGAAGTAGTAAACCAACAACTTTTAGTCTCGCACCCAGCACCACCGTCACAGAGTGTGGCAGAGCAGAGGAAGAGTCTACGCTACACAGGCAGCTTGTGGTAGAAACCATATGTAGCCAGGCAGAGTTGAGCCTCAGGGGCCACCATACAATGCCTGCACTGGCACTTCCTCATTGTCAATCAGAGTGAGTATTTAAAGGCCCTGTAGCCAGTCTACCAAACATAGGCGCTTGTTGTTGCTGGCCTGGCTGTGGGTCTTCCGACTTGGGTCTCATTGTTTTGTGTTCTTATCTTTCCCTGACTCGGTGAGCAACATTGCTGCATGGTTATTTTTGATGAATTTTATTAAGTAGTATTTTAATCATTATTTTGTTACTCCCAGGTTGATGTCATGTGTCCCGAGTTTTACCCAGGTGTGGTGATCGTTTACTAAGTATTGGTTTGCACCACCTCACACACTAAGTTCAAACTTGGCCTATAGTTATAACTAGGTTTGAACTAGTTTGAATTTAGTGAGGTGGTGCAACTGGCTTCAGGAAAACTACTAGTTGTCATCTGAAATGTTTTAATTTTAGTCTAGTTTTAGATTCATATAATGAATATGATTTTAGTCACCTTTACAGCAAAGTACAGCTTGTAAGAACCAGGCATTCGTGGCATGAGCAACACGGCTACCCGTGTGGGTAGCGCCACTCAAACAAATTGAGCTAATGTGTCAGTACAGCACGCCCAAGTTGATCCCACAAAATATGTTCCATTGGGTTGATCTGTCTGGACTCACAGCAGGCCATTCTCCACTCCCAAATGTGGACGTACTCTGTGGGGGAGAGCATTGTCATCCTGGAGGATGGTCTCAGATTCTGAAAATATGGGATCGCCACTGGCTGCAGAATCTCACCCTATATCTCTCACTGCATTGAGATTGCCTTCAATGATGACAAGTTCTGTCTTGCCTGTGAGAGATATCGCCCCATACCACACCAAGCGGTTGTGGCTGTGTACAAAAGTGCTCTCAGGACTCTAGCTGGAGCCCTAATTCAGCCCTCCTTTGACTATGCTTGCACACCACCTCTGGTTCTCAAACATCTTAATGTCACTACAGACTAATAGTTAGGGGATATTAATACAATCTGGGAATACATTCCTTACCAAGAATTTTCTTCACCAATGTGTTTGTTAGGGGGTCTACTAACATATCCCACAAGTCCCAGGGGAATTTGACAGCTGCTGAAAGTTGGGGTACCATCAACAACCAGGGCAGGGCCTACTGTATAAGGCAAAAATGTGACATGTCAAACTAGGGGGTTGTCATGATTCTGAATCCCTTCCAAGTATTAGTTTTGCACGAAAAACACTCCTTGGGCTAAAAATGGCCATAGCCGTCATCACAAATGTGATGAGGTCACATTTGCACAAGGAGTGTTTTTCATGCAAAACTAATGCTTGGAATCAATGGTTTCAGAATCATGAAAACCTCCTAGTTTGACATGTCACATGCTACTTGAAGCATAATAAAATGTAGAACATTTTGACCCCAACTTTCAGCAGCTGTCAAACATTCTCCCAGGGTGGTTGAATAGAAACTAATGTGGGTGTTAGTAGACACCTTTACAAACACATTGGTGAAGGAAATTCTTGGTAAGAAATGTATTCCCAGATTTTACATTTTTCTGATAATATTCCCTGACTATAGGCTCCAAACCTCCCAAAACAAACTTCGACTACTTCTCAAGTTCTCGGCCTAGGTCCCATGACTCATCTTTTTGCAACCCATTGTGATAGTCTAGGACAGGTTTGCTCCGGGTAGAAAACTGAGTTAAGCAATTGGGATTGACATTTAAGGTCGCATTTGCACCTCTACTTCGGTAGACTTTATGTGACTGAGCGGAGAAGTTGCATCATTCTTGCATATTTAATTTGCTGCATTTGCCTTCACACAATGGCTGTGTCAATGGTCTGTACTACGAGCGCAGCTCTTTGACATGCAACATTGTGCAAATGTGCGATGGAACCGCCTCCATTCTCTTGCTATATATCTTGTACACTGCATTGTGTAACCTTCACCATATTTGATATGATCGTCTGGTCATATTGCAATAAGGGCTTCTATCTTCATTAGGTCACGTCTGTCCACGGGTCATCTTTACGCGTCGCTGCGTAATAAATTAATAATGCCGCATCTCCTTCCTTTTGGTATGCCAAATACCAAGTTATTCGTCCCACAATGGCACATTCATCCCCTATATTTGATGCCTTGCATTCACACCTGTGGTGATCCGCACTCTGCTGCGCTTTGAATTGAAACCCCTGTTTTTTTGGCAAAGTAGACTGCGCTTCTTTGATGCGCGTTAGGTTTCGAATGAGTCTTCACACCTGCCAAACGAAGCGCACTTTGCGACAATACGCAGCAGGATTTGTTTTAATCGCAGTATAGCATGCTGGTGTGAATGTGACCTAAAATTGTAAATGCAGCTTTGCCCTCAGTACCCGCAGGGCCGGATTAACACCTCTGAGGGCCCCTGGGCACTGAAGCTCGAAGGGCCCCCCCTTTGCGCGCGCAACATTTTTGCTGTTTTGGAGCTGTTTTGGGGCAGTTTTATGCCGTTATATTGGCCTATTTCCGGTCACCTACCCCCCCCCCCCCCCCCCCAGAGTGACAGCCAATCTAGCGCATTGTTGCTGCTTTACACACAATTGCACTTTTTAGCTGCCCTTCTCACCAACAATAAAACACTAATCTTTTTAGACACCATTTATTTCATTCGGATTAGCAAGGAATTTTTCTGTGGAGCTAAAAAAAAATCAAAACTTTTTTTTTTTTTTTTTTTTTTTTGAGGGACCCCTGGTGCCCAAGGGCCCCTGGGCACGTGCCCAAAGTGCCCATATGGTAGATCCGGCCCTGAGTACCCGCATACCTGGTGTCCTTTAAAACAGGCCTGAAAATCCACCTTTCAGCAGGCCAAAGGGAGAGGAAATTATTGCTCCTTCAACCAGACCGTTTTAAGTTGCTTGATTCAGTATTATATTTCATTTTATCAGACTTCCCTTCATATCATGTGCTCTAGCAGCGTATATAGAAAAGGACTTGTGTTTTTGTTGTGTTTTAGGTGGGTGAAGAGTATATACGAGCTGTGCTGTCAGTGACACATTCAGGATGGATACTTGTGGAGTTTTTTTTTACTGTTGCTCTTCTGTGTGTGCGTGGCTGGAACTGTCCTGCACCTGGACTCTGGAACTGATCTGCACTTGGAGTTGCGCATCGGACACCGCGACGGCGGTAAGGTTAAAGGTATCAAGTGTCTCTCTCTAATCTCAAACACTTTGTACGTCCACTATCAATGAGTCGGATGGCGACCCGAAGTGCAGTGGCGGCCCAAGCTGAGCGCCAAAGGGTTGGGCCCATTGCTACTACAGATTTTGTCAAATGCACACAAAGTGGTCACGTCATCTCTGGGGTCATGTGATCAAGATGTTTTTATTTAATACGATAATGTATTTTTCAGAATGCAAGAATGGCAGTAAGGAGGTGGGAGAGGCTGATCAACACGTCCTCATCAATAATGACATAATTTCAATGAAGACCAACCAACATCATGCAGGTTATAGTGTGTTGTATATCGATCTCTTTTGTGTGTGTGTGTGTGTGTGTGTGTGTGTGTGTGTGTGTGTGCACTCCATTTTTGTTTGATAGAGGCGTGAGAAAAACATAATTTATACACCCAATGATAATAGACTCTTCACAGAGAACATTAAATTCAAAAAATCGCTTCAGAATTGGCTGAGACTGGCCCGAGTTAATTAAACTACCTGTGTCCTACAACGATTTCTTTTCAACTATGTGGCGAGTCCCGCACCGGAAATGGCAGAGCTACAAGTCTTTTGTCCACAACGTGTTGTGAGCTTGTAGATCTGCTATTTTCGGCACAGGACGCTGCCATTCAACAAAAGATAAATTAGGCTGACGAAACAGAGAAGAATTGCCCCTGCATTTACATGGACCGGGGCGATTATTTGGACGAGGCGTTTAATACGTAAAATGGTGTCAGACCCCTGGCGGTTATTCGGTAGTGGGTTGCTATTTCTTTTTTGCATGAATCAAAAAATACAAATCAAAGTAGTCAAATCACATTAGTCTACTATTCTATTAAGACTAATTGAGGTCAGGCCTACTGGATGGTTAATGATTGGTTTTCCTTCCTGCAGATTGTAACATGGCCAATGATCTAGACCAGCTGCAGACCAGCTACAACATCCTGAATGAACAGAAAAAGCAGCTTCAGACCAGTTTTGACCAGTTGCAGACCAGCCATAATAACCTGACTGAACACAATGATAACTTACAGTCCAGCTATAATCAGATACAGTCCAGGTTTGAGCAACTACAGTCAAGATATAATAACATAACTGAGCAGAAAGATCTGCTTCATACCGGTTTTGACCAGTTACGGCACAGCTACAAAAACCTGACTGGACACAATGACAACTTACAGTCTAGTTTTGAGCAGCTACAGTCCAGTTTTGAGCAGCTACAGTCCAGATATAACCACGTAACTGAACAGAATAACCAGATCCAGTTGGCTTTACAGAGCAGCCATGACAACCTGGAGGAACAGAGAGAGCTGTTTCAGAACAGTTTTGACCGGTTACAGAGCAGCCATATCAACCTGACTGAAGGGAGGGACCAGATACAGTCCAGTTTTGAACAGCTTCAATTCAGCCACAACAACCTGACTGAACACAGTGATTACTTGCAGGCCAGATATAATCAGATAAAGTCGAGTTTTGAGCATCTACAGTCCCGATATAATAACATAACTGAACAGAAAGGGCAGCTTCAGAGCACTTTTGACCAGTTACAGATCATCCGTAACAACCTGAATGAAGAGATTGAGTAGATACAGTCCAGTTTTAACCAGTTACAGATCAACCACCGCAACCTGAGCGAAGAGAAGAACCAGATACAGTCCCGTTTGGACAAGCTAATTGAAATCACAGAGGAAGCAAAGAGTCGCCGCTGTGGTCAGTGGGACATCACTGTTTTTTTTAAATTCATTTTTATATCCTGATCATCATTAATCTGAGTAAATGGGGGGGGAAAAAGGTAAAGTGGCTAACTTGATTATTTTTGTTATTAGAATTGCCTGGATGGAGATTAGATGGCGATGTGTGTTGTTACATCTCTTTTGTTCGTAATACCTGGGAGGGCAGCAGAAATGAATGCAGAGCCAGACTCTCGGACCTGATCATCATGAACAGCACAGAAAAAAAGGTGTGTATTATATTAAAGTCTAACTCATGTTTCTATGATTAGGTGATGTAATGGTGACAAAATAAACATTAAATTCTCTTTATTGTTAATGGCATTTAATGTTTGTTGGGGACAAGATGATGTACATTTTCCCTTCATTGTCAATGGCGTTTTTAAAACAAACATTGAACTAAAAACGAGCATTAAACCTGTATATAGGAGGGGCTAGTGCCCCTCAAAAATCTGGAACTTATTTCATGAGTAAAATTATTTTAAGCAATCTGTCATTCTGTATGAAAGAATATCAATTCAATATAACTATGGTTCAGTATGTTATTGTAAAGTAGCCCTGCCTGAAGCTCTTACATTCCCTCTTTGTGGAGCGGATAACATTTGGTTAATCAAACGGGAGACCCGGGTTCAAATCCTGTGTTATAGTTGCAACCTCTCTGTCTGGAGAAGCCATGAGACTTACCTGATTGTAGTTTTAAGTAACCAGCTGCTTTTCTGTTCAGGAACTTGTTGACAGAGTTTCTCCCAGCAACTATCCAATGTGGATTGGTTTGTCTGACAGAAAGCACGAAGGGGACTATACGTGGGTGGATGAAACACCACTGGCCACAGAACCAACGTAAGACTATACCTTTAAAAAATAATAATGAGCAGACAGTGAGTCGGACAGACAGTTGGTTAGACAGACAGACCGACCGAGCAGGCAGACACACGCACGGAAACAAATATAACGGGGTTGACCGTTATTGCTGAAACAGAGCAGTATTTGGCAACATGGCCCAGGCTTCTGAATCTTAGTATGGCAAATTTACATTGATACCCAAGTTGTTATGATTCCAAATACTTGGAATGTGTGGTCAAATCCAAGACACAGCCCACCTCCAGAATCAGGACCTCCTTGTGACTGCTTTCAATAAAACAACATTAGGTGTATTTAGGATGTTAGCAAAGACATCGCATGCACAACTAAACCACACACACTTTGCCACTCACTTTATGCATGTGCAATTGTGCATACCCTCTATATGTTCGTATAGTAACATGCCCCAAATTGACTACAGGGTTTAAGACAAAGAGGTTAAAAAACTAAGCATTTAAAGGAAAAATAAATCATTGTTGTAAAGTAAATGTATTGTAATGAATGGAATGTTCTTCACTTCTACAGGTTCTGGTTCCCTGGTCAGCCTCATAACTATTTCGGAGGAGAGGAAGACTGTGTTTACTATTATCATGGACGGTCTGGTCATGGATGGCTTGACCGTCCATGTACTGGAAGATGGTATTTCATGTGTGAAATGATTATGCAGTGAAAACATCATTGCCACAATGTATCAGTCGTGTGTTAATAATACCATGTTTCATTTTTAAATCAACACAGTTTGGAGTGTAATGGAGGTTTACTGTTTCAAATGATGTGTACAATAAATCAATCATTATTGAAACATGTATTATGTTACATCATTGGTTCTCAAAATAGGGTCCAGTGACCCCCAATGGGTCCTTGGAGGGGGTTCCACAGGGTCCCTAGCCAAATAAGTTAACACAGCATAACTTTAACATTTTATTTTATGTTGGCCTATTCAAAATGGCAGACGACCAAAAGTCCTTGTTCAGTTCTAACTAGCGCACTTGTCAGCCCTGGGGTGTACAAGATCGGCAAGCTATACAGAAATTCTCTTGTGGGAAAAAAGACAATCATTTGTTTTATGTGACTTGTAGGATATGGATGAGTTCAAGGCTTACTAAAGCTTGTATAGGGTTTGTATAGTAACAAATTAAATGCAGTCCAGGGTTCCTTGAGGGCAGTTCCAAATGGACCCTTAGCAGGTCTGGAACTGAGAGTGTACAAATGGACCCTTACAGGTCCATTTGGTTCCATTTTGTACGCACTGAGGCTCCTCTTCCATTGGGGTTCCTTTTTCACGCCTAATTTTGAACCAGTTCGGACTTCGGAGTGGTACCACTGAAAATAGATTGGTTCGGAACTGGAACCAAAGAAATACTTGTGTTCTCTTGCCTTGAACTGGGAACCAAGTTCCCACATTTCCTTTTTTTTTAAGAAGGGAAAGGTGACGATTGAATTTCCCCTGTTAAATCGGTTATATTGAACACATTGCTGGCCAGGCCTGGAATCGATCATGGGGCAACTGGGGACTCGTTGTCCTGCTAATTACAATGGTGCTTTTTTTTCTTCTTTTTTTTTGGAAACTCAAGCCCGCTCACAGCTGGTTCCGCGACGGCTCCAAGGATCTAGAACGGAGACAGTTCTTGAACCAAAGTTATTTTGATCGAAAGAGGTTATAAAAAAGGGTTGGGGTTAGCATTTGAGAAGCACTGGTATAACTCATGTTATATCGCTGTTGAGGATATACTGTGAAAGTTCTTGTGCAGTTCTAACTAGTGCCCTAGAGCGTACACGGTTTGCAAGCTATACAGAAATTCTTCCAGAACCATCTCTTGTGTTTGAAAAAAGAAAAGTCAACTAATATGTACCGGTACATTTAAATCTTATCGTATAAATAAATGATTTGGTACCAAGGAATTGCATTCAGGAGATCAGAGTACATGCATCTCTTTCTCTCTCTCGCTTGTTTTCATATAAGTGACTGTCTGCGTGTGTGGTGCTCTTGTGTGTTGTTGATATTAAGCTTAAATATGATGCCGACAATGCTTGTATGTAACTTTTGTATTCATCCTTTAATAATATAAAATAAAATAAAGCTTTTACATGAATATTTCATTGGCCTCACAGAACATAATTTTTCACAAATGTCTCAAACTATGTATTTAATATTAGATGTATTATACAGCCACTAGGTCACATGGGACTTCTTCACAGGAAGGTGCCAGTTGGGGAAGGTATGACTAGAGGTGACCAGTGTTGCCAGATTTTGCAAGAGAAACAAGCAGCCAGGTCTATGAAAACAAGCCCCAAAGAAGCGACTAGGCCGTGTTTTAACACTTCACACAGTCTATTTTATAAGAAAAAAATCACACCTGTGTGAAGTGAGTGGTGCAACTCCGTATGGGGGTCCCTGGAAGTTCCAGACCCACAGGAACGCGGCCAGGGCGTCGGCCCGGTTACGGCGAGCCGCCCGCGTCCGAAACGGTCGAGAAATGACAGAGTTACCGTGTGGGGGTCCCCGGAACATCCAGACCCCCAGGAACGTGCCCACTGCCCAAGGGGCTGGCCCGGTTCCGAACCGCAACTAGTCATCATCCGGAACGTCCTTTTCCCTCAAACCGGAAGAATAACAATAAAAGCTCTCGTAGCCTGCAGCTTTTATTGAGAAAAATCGGTTTCAGGGAAAAGGATCTGGATGATTGTTGACTACAAAACAATACTACATGGCATAGCGATATCATCCGCTCCCGACCGGATCATAAACCCGAAAAGGAATGCTGCCCAGGCTAGCTGACGCAAGGTTAAGCAATATGTACTACAGAACACGCTTCTTTACAGAAAAACAGACCCCAAGTCACTTATGATAGGCAGACATGGCAACACTGGCTGTGACACCTGAATCTGCATGGAGATTATTAATTATGGTGATTTGAATCAGCAGTGTGGAGGGAGATCTTGTAGGGAAGTAGTACTAGACCCTATCTGATTTCTGTCAGGTTGTTTGCCTACTGTTGACTGATGATGATCCCACAAATGAATTCAAAATGAGTGACAACAGGAAGTGATGTCGATGCCCATAGGCCTATTGCCATAAATTGCAAAATTGCCCCCACTGGCCCCCTCCCCTCAGTAAGCTCCTGCTTTAAAAAAAAATCAGACCTGTCTGAAGTGAGTGGTGCAACAGCGCTCCCTGTTGGTACCCTAAACAGTATACATACATACATACATACATACATACATACATACATACATGCATGCATGCATGCAACATACATACATATAGAGTAGAGTAGAAACTGAAGTGTGGGTGTCGTGGACCACACAGTACACTAGTGAAGTAGTTCAAGTAGTAAACCAACAACTCGCACCCAGCACCACCGACAAACAGCATACATAGCCACTAGCCTGGCTAGTAGCCAGCCTAATTACTAACAGAACAAACCACTTGATTTCTTAACGAGACAAACTGAATCGCTCACTACGCTCAGGCCAAGATTAAAAACTCTGTTTCACCTGTGGCCAATTAAGCACACAAGATCTGCAAACCTCGCATGGCAAACTATAAATCCCTCCCATCTCAGTCTCCCAGTCATTGCAAATCATTCAGCCGTCCGCCTCTGCAGTAGACTGCACCTCAGGGTAAGTAGCCGTCTAGCCGAGGAAAATATAACAGTGGGTTTGTTGTTGGACATGTTAGCAGCCAGCGAGTACTCTGTAAATCTCTTGTCACCCACCATTCACTCACTAGTTCTTAAGCACTAGCAGTAGCCTGGCCACTGACCAGTTCGTTTTGGGATGTACTCTGGACTCTGGAGCCTTGTTTTTAAGACCTTGTGTTGGTGGTGCTATCGTAGCGGGGACAGCCCCCCATTCCGAAACACCGCCATTCCGAAACACCGCCATTCCGAAAGGGGGGCATAAACACCGCCATTCCGAAACACCGCCATTCCGAAAGGGTGGTATACGCTAGTCTGTGAATGGCCGCTCATTCTGCCCCACGGTGAATTGTCTATTTTCATGTCAATCAATGGCCGCTCATTCGGCCCCACGTAGCTGTTATTTAATGAGCCGTATCAATGGCCGCTCATTCGGAGCCCAATACGCGTGCGTCCATAAACCCAACGTGTCTGATGAGCGCCCATTGACTCGGGAATGGGCCTTGAACAAATAACCCTATAAGTATAGAACGAACCAGCAGAACGACCAGAGACGCACAGCATCACCAGCTGGCTGTATGCCCAATCCGTAGAGCTCCACCTGGCTGGAGCGCACAGTCCCGCAACACTCACTCACTCACTCAGGTTTTATTTAATTCATAACAAGTCATAACCTACTGTAAGCTAATTCCATCTCGCCCCAGCTTTTTTCCGCCGACCTCACGTGCTTTGATTTTGAGTTTTTTTTTCTCTAGTGGATCATTTTCTGTTTTAATATGGGCCTACTTTTATTTCTACTCCACTACATGTCCACTTTACTGCAGTAAAATTGGGCCTATTTAATGCCTATTTTGCATTTTTTACATTTGCAAACTGTTTGTTTTGTTTTTTTATACCGATGTGTAACTGCTGATGTCATGTCATTGCAAGGAACATGCAAGGAACAGTAAAGGCCTTTCTCAAATGTTGATTACCGGACTTATTTCTTCATTGCAATATTGATACTTTAACTTAAGCAAAACTTTTCCACCACTGTGCAAATTGTTCTGAAGGTATAGGCCATGGGTTAATTTGGATATCCACCCTTTGAATGGGACTGAGAGTATAGGCTACTTTTTTACTGAACTTAAGAGCTGAATAGGCTATTGTGTAGCTGTAGCATAGCGCCCCAAAGAAGCGCACAGACTCTGGTTTGGCTGCATCTACCATGACTATGTTTAAAGCACCCTCTTCTGCACGCCTCTTGTTCCTCGGTGAACGGCGAAACCCCCGCATATTGCTTCCGTTATCATATTGTGAAATATCCATTCCAAATGTATCCATTAGGAAGACGCATTTTCTTTGAGGATTTGCATTGTGCTACCAATGGCATATAGTGCGTTCTCATGCACGTTAATCATTTATTTATTGCTGCTGCGCTGTTATTATTAAGTGCAGTATTTACGCACATAGCCTCGTTTTGGTTTGATATTAGTCCAGACCAGACTGGACAGCTGTGCGATCTCATCTCATGGATTCCTTCTGAAGACTTCAATTATGGGCATATGTGGACTATTATGGACAGATTAGCATAAACACCCCATGCTCATGCTGGTTTTCTTTCCAATTGCGCAGTGAGCAACAGGCACAGTCTTATTTTCCATTCTACACCAGTTCCGACATTTCTATTCAAAGCTGTAACATTACCTTTTCCTTGAGTTAATATAATATTTGATACATAAAATTATCATGCACAAGTTGATCATTATAGCCTAAATAACGCTATGTCAATTCCTGCATGCCAATGATTAATGAGATGAAAGTTTCATCATACTTCTGGTGGTTACGGAGTAATTAGAATCACAGACAGCCTTCTGAATGTGGCTATTTGGAGAGCTCCAAGTTGCGCACGGATGCTTGTTATTTTTTCCAGTGGTTCCTAAATGCTAGTTTCTTCGAATATATCTAATCTCCTAGTTCACAAGTTGTCGTGCTGTGATGCGTTGTGAAATCAGAGAGAACTTTGAACTATTGCGCTTGAGATTTGGGTAAATTCTGGGTTAAAACTATAGCTCTCTCCAAAGGCCCAGAATTAATTGGAGACAAAAAAGAAAGCAGTGCTGTTCGCTTTCAAGAAATGACGCACGGCTGCTATAGGCCAATGTCCAAGGTGAGGACTATATTATTATTATTATTATTATTATTATTATTATTATTAGAGGGAGAGAGAGAGAGAGAGAGACACGGAGGGAGAGAGAGAGAGATACGGATCAATCAATCACTCCGCACCGATTTCAGTAACAACCCCTCTCACCCCTCTCTCTCTCTCTCTCTCTCTCTCTCTCCCTCCGTGTCTCTCTCTCTCTCTCTCTCTCTCTCTCTCTCTCTCTCTCTCTCTCTCTCTCCCCCTCCGTGTCTCTCTCTCTCTCTCTCTCTCCCTCCCTCTAATAATAATAATAATAATAATAATATTATTAGAGGGAGAGAGAGAGAGAGAGAGAGATACGGAGGGAGGGGGAGAGAGAGAGAGAGAGAGAGGGGTGAGAGGGGTTGTTACTGAAATCGGTGCGGAGTGATTGATTGATTGATTGCGCGGTGGCGGCAGTAGGTCACTCAGGGGAATATGAGAGAGAGAGAGAGAGAGAGAGATTTAACTTGCGCACATGCACATGGTGAGGCTCACCAGGTGAGCTCTGTGCGCTCCGGAGATTTAACTTTCGGAATGGCGGGGCGAATTCTTCCATGGGGAAACATCGCCATTCCGATATATGGAAGTGAACCTTCGGAATGGCGGTGGTTCGGAATGGCGGTGCGTAACCCTATGGTAGCACAAACATTTAGACTCTCGTAGAGGTTTTTTTTCGATTCTGACGAGATTCGTCAGAATCGAAAAAAACCTACGAGAGTCTAAATGTTTGGGCTAGTGCTATGGTACCATGAAGTTCATGCATAGTCGAAGTGACATTGGATGAGTGCTCCTGCTAGAGTCCTCAATGTATTCTTATACTGACCAGTGAGGAGATCCAGTAAACAAATATTGTCCTTTTGGTTGACGTTTTTGATTACTCTACTCTACTTATTTTATCACTGGAAAGATTTGCCTCTAAAATGGAACCTATAGGTAAGCTACTGTAGGTAAATTCCTCTTTTCTTGTGGTAACATTGTCACCCACTTTAACTGTGAAGCTGTTGATTGGCCTTAATTGCAGAGGTTTTGGACCCAAAGATAATTAATTCAGTTTTACCCAGGTGTGGTGATAGTTTACCAAGTATTGATTTGCACCACCTCACACACCAAGTTCAAACTTGGCCTATAGTTATAACTAGGTTTGAACTAGTTTGAACGTAGTGAGGTGGTGCAATTGGCTTCAGGAAAACTACTAGGAAACTATAGTTTTAGTCTTGAATTAAATTCCTTTTTTTAATCATTAGTTGTCATCTGAAATGTTTTAATTTTAGTTTGGTTTTAGATTCATATAATGAATATGATTTTAGTCACCTTTACAGCAAAGTACAGCTTGTAAGAACCAGGCATTCGTGGCATGAGCAACACGGCTACCCGTGTGGGTAGCGCCACTCAAAAAAATTGAGCTAATGTATCAGCCAACGTGGTCACTAGCACGTACAGCACGCCCAAGTTGATCCCACAAAATATGTTCCATTGGGTTGATCTGTCTGGACTCAAGCAGGCCATTCTCCACTCCAAATTTGGATGTACTCTGTGGGGGAGAGCATTGTCATCCTGGAGGATGGTCTCAGATTCTGAAAATATGGGATTGCCACTGGCTGCAGAATCTCACCCTATATCTCTCACTGCATTGAGATTGCCTTCATCATGACGAGTTCTGTCTTGCCTGTGAGAGATATTGCCCCATACCACACCAAGCGGTTGTGGCTGTGTACAAAAGTGCTCTCAGGACTCTAGCTGGAGCCCTAATTCAGCCCTCCTTTGACTATGCTTGCACACCACCTCTGGTTCTCAAACATCTTAATGTCACTACAGACTAATAGTTAGGGGATATTAATACAATCTGGGAATACATTTCTTACCAAGAATTTTTCTTCTCCAATGTGTTTGTTAGGGGTTCTACTAACATATCCCACAAGTCCCAGGGGAATTTGACAGCTGCTGAAAGTTGGGGTACCATCAACAACCAGGGCAGGGCCTACTGTATAAGGCAAAAATGTGACATGTCAAACTAGGGGGTTGTCATGATTCTGAATCCCTTCCAAGCATTAGTTTTGCACGAAAAACACTCCTTGGGCTAAAAACGGCCATAGCCGTCATCACAAATGTGATGACGGCACATTTGCACAAGGAGTGTTTTTCATGCAAAACTAATGCTTGGAATCGATGGTTTCAGAATCATGAAAACCTCCTAGTTTGACATGTCACATGCTACTTGAAGCATAATAAAATTTAGAACATTTTGACCCCAACTTTCAGCAGCTGTCAAACATTCTCCCAGGGTGGTTGAATAGAAACCAATGTGGGTGTTAGTAGACACCTTTACAAACACATTGGTGAAGAAAATTCTTGGTAAGAAATGTATTCCCAGATTTTACATTATTCTGATAATATTCCCTGACTATAGGCTCCAAACCTCCCAAAACAAACTTCGACTACTTCTCAAGTTCTCTGCCTAGGTCCCATGACCCATCTTTTTGCAACCCATTGTGATAGTCTAGGACAGGTTGGCTCCGGGTAGAAAACTGACTTAAGCAATTGGGATTGACATTTAAGGTCGCATTTGCACCTCTACTTCGGTAGACTTTATGTGACTGAGCGGAGAAGTTGCATCATTCTTGCATATTTAATTTGCTGCATTTGCCTTCACACAATGGCTGTGTCAATGGTCTGTACTACGAGCGCAGCTCTTTGACATGCAACAATGTGCGATGGAACCGCCTCCATTCTCTTGCTATATATCCTGTACACTGCATTGTGTAACCTTCACCATATTTGTTATGATCGTCTGGTCATATTGCGATAAGGGCTTCTATCTTCATTAGGTCACGTCTGTCCACAGGTCATCTTTACGCGTCGCTGCGTAATAAATTAATAATGCCATCTCCTTTTTGGTATGCCAAATACCAAGTTATTCGTCCCACAATGGCACATTCATCCCCTATATTTGATGCCTTGCATTCACACCTGTGGTGATCCGCACTCTGCTGCGCTTTGAATTGAAACCCCCGTTTTTTGGCAAAGTAGACTGCGCTTCTTTGATGCGCGTTAGGTTTCGAATGAGCCTTCACACCTGCCAAACGAAGCGCACTTTGCGACAATACGCAGCAGGATTTGTTTTAATCGCAGTATAGCATGCTGGTGTGAATGTGACCTAAAATTGTAAATGCAGCTATGCCCTCAGTACCCGCATACCTGGTGTCCTTTAAAACAGGCCTGAAAATCCACCTTTCAGTAGGCCAAAGGGAGAGGAAATTATTGCTCCTTCAACCAGACCGTTTTAAGTTGCTTGATTCAGTATTATATTTCATTTTATCAGACTTCCCTTCATATCATGTGCTCCAGCAGCGTATATAGAAAAGGACTTGTGTTTTTGTTGTGTTTTAGGTGGGTGAGGAGTGTATATACGAGCTGTGCTGTCAGTGACACATTCAGGATGGATACTTGTGGAGTTTTTTTACTGTTGCTCTTCTGTGTGTGCGTGGCTGGAACTGTCCTGCACCTGGACCCTGGAACTGATCTGCACTTGGAGTTGCGCATCGGACACCGCGACGGCGGTAAGGTTAAAGGTATCAAGTGTCTCTCTCTAATATCAAACACTTTGTACGTCCACTATCAATGAGTCGGATGGCGACCCGAAGTGCAGTGGCTGCCCAAGCTGAGCGCCAAAGGGTTGGGCCCATTGCTACTACAGATTTTGTCAAATGCACACACAGTGGTCACGTCATCTCTGGGGTCATGTGATCAAGATGTTTTTATTTAATACGATGTATTTTTCAGAATGCAAGAATGGCAGTAAGGAGGTGGGAGAGGCTGATCAACACGTCCTCATCAATAATGACATAATTTCAATGAAGACCAACCAACATCATGCAGGTTAGTGTGTTGTATATCGATCTCTTTCATGCCTACCGGCATGCCGTGTGTGTGAATGTCCGCCTCCCAAGTCCCGACACTCTCCATTTTTGTTTGATAGAGGCGTAATAAAAACATAATTTATACACCCAATGATAATAGACTCTTCACAGAGAACATTACATTCTAAAAATCGCTTCAGAATTGGCTGAGACTGGCCCGAGTTAAACTACCTGTGTCCTACAACGATTTATTTTCAACTATGTGGCGAGTCCCGCACCGGAAATGGCAGAGCTACAAGTCTTTTGTCCACAACGTGTTGTGAGCTTGTAGATCTGCTATTTTCGGCACAGGTCGCTGCCATTCAACAAAAGATAAATTAGGCTGACGAAACAGAGAAGAATTGCCCCTGCATTTACATGGACCGGGGCGATTATTTGGACGAGGCGTTTAATACGTAAAATGGTGTCAGACCCCTGGTGGTTATTTGGTAGTGGGTTGCTATTTCTTTTTTGCATGTTTCAAATCAAAAAATACAAATCAAAGTAGTCAAATCACATTAGTCTACTATTCTATTAAGACTAATTGAGGTCAGGCCTACTGGATGGTTAATGATTGGTTTTCTTCCTGCAGATTGTAACCTGGCCAATGATCTAGACCAGCTGCAGACCAGCTACAACATCCTGAATGAACACAATGATAACTTACAGGCCAGATATAATCAGATGAAGTCGAGTTTTGAGCATCTACAGTCCGGATATAATAACATAACTGAACAGAAAGGGCAGCTTCAGACCAGTTTTGACCAGTTGCAGACCAGCCATAATAACCTGACTGAACACAATGATAACTTACAGTCCAGCTATAATCAGATACAGTCCAGGTTTGAGCAACTACAGTCAAGATATAATAACATAACTGAGCAGAAAGATCTGCTTCATACCGGTTTTGACCAGTTACGGCACAGCTACAAAAACCTGACTGGCCACAATGACAACTTACAGTCTAGTTTTGAGCAGCTACAGTCCAGTTTTGAGCAGCTACAGTCCAGATATAACCACGTAACTGAACAGAATAACCAGATCCAGTTGGCTTTACAGAGCAGCCATGACAACCTGGAGGAACAGAGAGAGCTGTTGCAGAACAGTTTTGACCGGTTACAGAACAGCCATGTCAACCTGACTGAAGGGAGGGACCAGATACAGTCCAGTCTTGAACAGCTTCAATTCAGCCACAACAACCTGACTGAACACAGTGATTACTTGCAGGCCAGATATAATCAGATAAAGTCGAGTTTTGAGCATCTACAGTCCGGATATAATAACATAACTGAACAGAAAGGGCAGCTTCAGACCAGTTTTGACCAGTTGCAGACCAGCCATAATAACCTGACTGAACACAATGATAACTTACAGTCCAGCTATAATCAGATACAGTCCAGGTTTGAGCAACTACAGTCAAGATATAATAACATAACTGACCAGAAAGATCTGCTTCATACTGGTTTTGACCAGTTACGGCACAGCTACAAAAACCTGACTGGACACAATGACAACTTACAGTCTAGTTTTGAGCAGCTACAGTCCAGTTTTGAGCAGCTACAGTCCAGATATAACCACGTAACTGAACAGAATAACCAGATCCAGTTGGCTTTACAGAGCAGCCATGACAACCTGGAGGAACAGAGAGAGCTGTTGCAGAACAGTTTGGACCGGTTACAGAGCAGCCATGTCAACCTGACTGAAGGGAGGGACCAGATACAGTCCAGTCTTGAACAGCTTCAATTCAGTCACAACAACCTGACTGAACACAGTGATTACTTGCAGGCCAGATATAATCAGATAAAGTCGAGTTTTGAGCATCTACAGTCCGGATATAATAACATAACTGAACAGAAAGGGCAGCTTCAGAGCACTTTTGACCAGTTGCAGATCATCCGTAACAACCTGACTGAAGAGATTGAGCAGATACAGTACAGTTTTAACCAGTTACAGATCAGCCACCACAACCTGAGCGAAGAGAAGAACCAGATACAGTCCCGTTTGGACAAGCTAATTGAAATCACAGAGGAAGCAAAGAGTCGCCGCTGTGGTCAGTGGGACATCACTGTTTTTTTTTAATTCATTTTTATATCCTGATGTTCATCATTAATCTGAGTAAATGGGGGGGGGGGGGAAAGGTAAAGTGGCTAACTTGATTATTTTTGTTATTAGAATTGCCTGGATGGAGATTAGATGGCGATGTGTGTTATTACATCTCTTTTGTTCGGAATACCTGGGAGGGCAGCAGAGATGAATGCAGAGCCAGACTCTCGGACCTGATCATCATGAACAGCACAGAAAAAAAGGTGTGTATTATATTAAAGTCTAACTCATGTTTCTATGATTAGGTGATGTAATGGTGACAAAATAAACATTAAATTCTCTTTATTGTTAATGGCATTTAATGTTTGTTGGGGACAAGATGATGTACATTTTCCCTTCATTGTCAATGGCGTTTTTAAAACAAACATTGAACTAAAAACGAACATTAAACCTGTATATAGGAGGGGCTAGTGCCCCTCAAAAATCTGGAACTTATTTCATGAGTAAAATTATTTTAAGCAATCTGTCATTCTGTATGAAAGAATATCAATTCAATATAACTATGGTTCAGTATGTTATTGTAAAGTAGCCCTGCCTGAAGCTCTTACATTCCCTCTTTGTGGAGCGGATAACATTTGGTTAATCAAACGGGAGACCCGGGTTCAAATCCTGTGTTATAGTTGCAACCTCTCTGTCTGGAGAAGCCATGAGACTTACCTGATTGTAGTTTTAAGTAACCAGCTGCTTTTCTGTTCAGGAACTTGTTGACAGAGTTTCTCCCAGCAACTATCCAATGTGGATTGGTTTGTCTGACAGAAAGCACGAAGGGGACTATACGTGGGTGGATGAAACACCACTGGCCACAGAACCAACGTAAGACTATACCTTTAAAAAATAATAATGAGCAGACAGTGAGTCGGACAGACAGTTGGTTAGACAGACAGACCGACCGAGCAGGCAGACACACGCACGGAAACAAATATAACGGGGTTGACCGTTATTGCTGAAACAGAGCAGTATTTGGCAACATGGCCCAGGCTTCTGAATCTTAGTATGGCAAATTTACATTGATACCCAAGTTGTTATGATTCCAAATACTTGGAATGCGTGGTCAAATCCAAGACACAGCCCACCTCCAGAATCAGGACCTCCTTGTGACTGCTTTCAATAAAACAACATTAGGTGTATTTAGGATGTTAGCAAAGACATCGCATGCACAACTAAACCACACACACTTTGCCACTCACTTTATGCATGTGCAATTGTGCATACCCTCTATATGTTCGTATAGTAACATGCCCCAAATTGACTCCAGGGTTTAAGACAAAGAGTACAAAACTAAGCATTTAAAGGAAAAATAAATCATTGTTGTAAAGTAAATGTATTGTAATGAATGGAATGTTCTTCACTTCTACAGGTTCTGGTTCCCTGGTCAGCCTCATAACTATTTCGGAGGAGAGGAAGACTGTGTTTACTATTATCATGGACGGTCTGGTCATGGATGGCTTGACCGTCCATGTACTGGAAGATGGTATTTCATGTGTGAAATGATTATGCAGTGAAAACATCATTGCCACAATGTATCAGTCATGTGTTAATAATACCATGTTTCATTTTTAAATCAACACAGTTTGGAGTGTAATGGAGGTTTACTGTTTCAAATGATGTGTACAATAAATCAATCATTATTGAAACGTGTATTATGTCACATCATTGGTTCTCAAAATAGGGTCGAGTGACCCCCCCCCCAATGGGTCCTTGGAGGGGGTTCCACGGGGTCCCTAGCCAAATAAGTTAACACAGAATAACTTTAACATTTTATTTTATGTTGGCCTATTCAAAATGGCAGACAACCAAAAGTTCTTGTTCAGTTCTAACTAGCGCACTCGTCAGCCCTGGGGTGTACAAGATCTGCACGCTATACAGAAATTCCCCAGAATTTCTCTTGTGGAAAAACGTCACACATTGTTTTATGTGTGACTTGTAGGATATGGATGAGTTCAAGGCGTACTAAACAAATGTCTTGACTCACATTGAAGCCACATTCTTCTAGGACTAGCAGACAAACGCCTGTTTGGGTGGTGGGTATAGTGACGACAGCCCTCAAAATGCCAACAAAGCAGTTCACTATGAAGTAACAAAGATAGTCCTAGGGAGGTGTTGTGCTTGTTGCAGACAAAGGTTCCATACCAGTCATAACTGACGCTGGCTGGACACAGGATGACAAAGACCTCATACATTGTACTAATTTTGACAGGTAACTGGAAAATCATCCTGGGGTTTCATTTCCCCTTTTTGCAGTTGTTCTCGCTCCTCTGGTCTTGTTTTTTTTTTTATATCTAACTGACAATAAAGAAACCCCTGCAGTATGATATAATATATACATCTCTCTCTGGTTTTATAAAGCCTCTCTGAAGTATTGTGCAGTATTTCTAGATGCTGTGGTGTTCTGGGAGCTGCTAAACTGTCATGTTATAGAGCCTCTGGGGGTTTCCCTCTGTGATAAATTATACTCTGTGGTTCTACTCGGAGCGTGAAGCTCAATTTATGCTTTATTGTATCTGTATGACTGCCAAAAATAACCAGCACCGCCAATTATGAATAAGCATAACTTTATACACCTCCCCCCCCCCCCCTCCCCCATCCTTCGGAAAGCACTGCATGTACATTGGGTATTTAAATCTCATAAATATGGTTTGGTACGAAGATCAGAGTAGCCTGCATGCAATAAAAAAAAGCTTTCACATTAATATTTCATTGGCCTCACAGATTATACTTTTTTGCTAATGTCTCAAAGACTGCAGCTATGCATAAAATATTGGATATAATATAAATATATCACAACGGCACAGTAGCTAGCCTATGTGCATGGCTGTTAAGTATTTTCAATTATGCTTTTAAGCTGCTTAAAGGACAACTTAGTTTTTTTCAACCAAGGTTCATGTTTTAGGATGTTATTAGAAAGTAAAAGATGAGTCTTTTTTTCATTTGCTGCTTTCTTTCGTTTTAGGGATTTTAGCTGTTTTTGACGGGGCGGGCGCATTCGAGCATGGGGCTAAATATGTATTTTTTTTTACAAAATATTGCGATTTCTTTTTTTATTATTTACTATAGTCGTAATAAACCCCAGGAAATTACATCTGTCCACAAAAAAATCACAGGATCTAATGAATGTGAAGGTAGCCTACTGGGGGGAAGCCACACTGTGTCATAGGCTCAATGTCAGTTTGACACATTCAGTAGATCTTGTGATGTTTTGTGGCCAGATGTAATTTCCTGGGGTTTATTAGGACTATAGTAAATAATTAAAAAATAAATCGCTATAAAATGTTGTAAAAGAATACATATTTAGCCCCATGCTCGAATGCCCCCGCCCCCTGTCAAAAACAGCTAAAATCCCTAAAACGAAAGAAAGCAGCAAATGGAAAAAAAAATGACACTCATCTTTTAGTTTCTCTAATAACATCCTAAAACATGAACCTTGGTTGAAAAAAACTAAAGTTGTCCTTTAAGTTGTAATACACCAGGGGGCGCCATTTGCTCGAGGCTGTTCCAACTTTGGCTGTCCAGTGTCCAGCATTATTTACAAAGTGGGGTCCGGGTACCATTACTAAGGATCCTTGAGGGGTGTTCCAGGAGGGGACAAAATCAAATGGGGGGGGGGGGGGGGGGGTCCAGGGTCCTTGAAATTAAATGGTTGACTTGATAAGCACTGTTTGACTAAGTTGGGTCTGGGGTGTGGACCATGAGGGGAGGGGTCCATTTGGTTTAATTTCGTTGAGAGCCAGTGTATTCAAATCAATATTCATATTAGGTACCGAGGTGTCGCTTAAGTAGCCTAGGCCATCGCGCGTGTCCGCCAGATGGACACATGTTGAGCGCCTCGTTTGCGCATCAGCAGCAGGTGCGCCAGGCCCATAGCCTACAGGCTATACACACACGCACGCACACACACACACACACACACACACACACACACACACACACACACACACACGCACAACCTGAGACGACCCAGTGAGGACGGAGCGGAGGAGAGTTCGGCTGTTTCCGTCGCTGTTCGGCTGAACTTCGGCACCTCTCCGGTGGTTGGTGTGGATTGGAATGCGGTCGCCGGAGGCAGTCAGTCAGTCAGTGGGCAGTGGGCACATTGCTGGACACTCCGCGGAGGAGATGCGTGGACGGAAACGAGAGCTTTGAAACGTCCGCTTATCGTTCAAGTTAACTATAGGGGTGTCTGTCGAACAGCACCGTTATCTGGGCGTTTTATCACAGTGTGCCTCCCACGACACACGACCACAGTAGTGCGTCTTCTGTTGTGTTCTTTTTTTCCCAAGGATTTTCTCTCAGGAGATCATGCACAGGGATCCACACGGCTTCCCCCAGAACCAGCAGCAGCAGCCAGCAGCATGGATGGAACCACGCATTGCAGACAGTGTGAGTACCGGGAGGATAACGCAATAGGCTGAGCAGGTATAGACACCAGACACAAACAGGCTCATTCTTCATTGATGGAAATATTATAAGTACTATAGCCTATGTCAACTTTAAGAAACAACAACATATATAGCCTATAGCCTATATTTATTTTTAAGCATGACTTAATTTGGCTATTAGTCGTGACATAGGCTATACAGATGAATATTTAAATACAGTTATACTCTATGTTAAGTTATTGTGAGTCAGTCGAGTAAATACAAATTATACAATGATAACTAAAATGCCTGCTTTTGTTTGGTTGAAACAAATGCAGGCATTTTTGTTCATTATTGTATTTACTAGACTGAGCGCATGTGAGCCACCTGCCCCGTTAAGGGGCTCTAGTCTATGGCTACTATACTGTAGCCTACAACAGTAGGTTGGTGTGACTCATCAGAGGATTAATTTCTAAGGATTTTCTCCTGCCGTGTGTGTGTGTGTGTGTGTGTGTGTGTGTGTGTGTGTGTGTGTGTGACTGTGACTGTGACTGTGTGTGTGTGTTGCCCCGGCGGTTGCTACTGGCGACCAAACTGCAACTGCGACCCAGTGCCCGGCAGACCTACACACACACTTTATTGCAAAGTGCCCTGAACACAGTCTGTGTTCAGTGGGTCTGTGCGTGAGGCTATGAAGAGAGGGGTTTCTATTTTGACCTTCGAATGTTCCAGACAAGGGCAGACTGAGTTAGTCGCTTTTATGTCAAGAGACAAAAGGCTATAATAAGAGATGTTATTGCAGCCTGGCTGCTGTGGGTGGCACATGGTTACAAAAAGTAGACCAGTTAGTCCTCCTCGGCTGGGTTTGCAAAACAAAGGTGCCATACCCAATGTCGTGTGTGTGTGTGTGTGTGTGTGTGTGTGTGTGTGTGTGTGTGTGTGTGAAAGAGAGAGAGAGAGAGAGAGAGAGAGTCAGAGGGGGGTTGGTCCAGTGTAGTATAAGGTTTTTAAGTACATTTTTGGAGTATTTTCGATTTGAAATATTGCACTTTTGACTCCGCTACATTTCTAGAAAGGGACAATTATGATTTAACCACTTAAGCCCTATTTCAAATATAACGAACATAGCCGATTCACAAGCATGTGAGCTTGGTGTATTATAGGAAATATACTTTGAAATTTGCTACTTTTGAATACATTTTACCGGAGCGTGTATTTACTTGTCGACCACTGGGTCCTAGCCAAGGGCTGTGGCCAAGTAGCAGATTACTGTGGATTAGCAGGCATCTTAAATAGTCACGTTATCCCACCAGTGCCCCAACAACAACATAACAGCAGCACATATCAGCAATAGGGTTGTTAGGATCCGGAACTGGATCCAGCATGCAATCGTTTCTGGAACTGGTTTATAACACTGTCAGAGCTGGAATAGTGGACTTCACGTCTGCTCTGGGTCCATTTGGTTCCATGTGTACACTCTCAGTTACAGACATGTGTTAGGCTCCCTTTGGAACACCATTTATAAGAATCGTGCAAGGGGCCCGTTAAGGAATCGGGCCGTTAAGAGGGAATTGTGGTCCGGCATGGTGGTCCGGGCACCCTGGACTGCAATGCCAGCCTGGCAGCGTGGCGCAGGTTCGTTTGAGTCCCGATCCCAACGACCTTTGCTGCGTGTCACTCCCCATCTCTCTCCCCATTTCCTGTCGGTCTACTGTCCTATCAATAAAGCATAAAAGCCCCAAAATAAATCTAAAAAAAAAAAAGAGGGAATCGTTAAGGAACTGGAAAGGATCCCAGCTCTAATCATCAGCCAGACATGTAGAAAATAATGAATTATATAGTCTGCAAGGTATAGAGCGTCGCAGTCCCGCCTCCTACCCTGGACCAGGAAATGAAACCCAATGCATTTTCCTCATAGACATTTATTTAAAGACGGTTACGCCGCGGACAAAGCCAACTCGAGTCGTGACAACTCATGACAACACAAACAATATTTTGGACCAAACAAATAATTAGAAAGAAGAAAGAAACGGCAGTTTTGTTTTTCTTCTTTGTAATTATTTGTTTGGTCCAAAATATTGTTTGTGTTGTCATGAGTTGTCACGACTCGAGTTGGCTTTGTCCGCGGCGTAACCGTCTTTAAATAAATACTTTAAGAAATGTCTATGGG
>NC_136809.1:38892580-38905080 GCF_951216825.1 Electrona antarctica
GTTTGCCTGGTACATTACGTGTTAGCTACCCTGATGTTTGCCTGGTACATTACGTGTTAGCTACCCTGATGTTTGCCTGATACATTACGTTATGTTAGCTACCCTGATGTTTGCCTGATACATTACGTTATGTTAGCTACCCTGATGTTTGCCTGGTACATTACGTTATGTTAGCTACCCTGATGTTTGCCTGGTACATTACGTTATGTTAGCTACCCTGATGTTTGCCTGGTACATTACGTGTTAGCTACCCTGATGTTTGCCTGGTACATTACGTGTTAGCTACCCTGATGTTTGCCTGGTACATTACGTGAACTATAGAGGGTAAAGGACAAGGTTTCAGGTGTTGCGAGACCAGTTGCTCCAAGATCTTCATGACATGCGATGTCAGAGAGCAACAGTCGTGGAGGAAACGAGGGACATCCCTCGTATCAGGGGACAATGTAGGAGGATTACCAGAGTTTAAGCATCCATCCCACAGCCTCAGGCAGATGTTGAAGAGGTCCTGGAGTCAGGGCTGCTATCTGTTATCTGTAGTAGATGCCTTCAGTACCAATGTACGCTTATGATCCCAGACGTGTGAATGTACAGTTACAGTATGTCCCCAGTGTGAATTTACAGTTTCTCTTTCTATGAATGGATCACCAAATTACAGAAATTCAAGATTTATGAATGGACCTGAATGGAGTTCAGAAAATGGCTGCTGTGAAAGCGGACTAAATTGTATTTCCACACTAAAAGAGAAAATTCAATAATTCACCTTTTATATAATATACTAAGTTAATGTACAATATGGTGCATTAACAGATATACACACTAACACACTTATTCATATTCACCCTAACCCCCATCTCTCTCCTTTTCACATGCTTTCTCTCAGTGTTAAGCCCAAACCACACTAAAGGGTCGGGTTGGGACAAAACGGTTTTTAAGGTAGATCACACCAATGTAACTGAGTTGCACACCAATGAGTTGCATTGGTGTGGTCTACCTTACAAACTGTTTTGTCCCAACCCGACCCTTTAGTGTGGTTTGGGCTTTAAAGAACATACATATTAAGTTTGTGTGTGTCGCATGCATTATGCAGGTGTGTGTTGGATTGTATTCTCACACACATACATTGCATGTGTAGGATATTTTCTGAATACATCACAGCCCGGGTGAAAGCCAGCTAACGGCACAATATAGTATTCCAGTGATTCTGAACCTATGGGCTTCGGCCCACATCTGGGACCACTGCAGTATTCAGTTTCAGCCACTGTGAGGTTGGCTGCCTTGTATTGAATGTCATTAACCCTCGCTGTAGGTGTAATGCGTCACGCGCCGCTCCATTGGAAAGAAAGTTCTGAGATTTCTCTTGACAAATTGCAATCGAAACCTTAATGAAGGAAAGCACAAAGCTTGCTGATGGGGTAGAAACGATAGTCACAGTTCAAATGTGGTCAACAGTAATGCGTCAGATTAAATTTAAGTAGGCTACTGGAGTTGGTTTAGTGTACCAACCTCACCAAAATGTTAAAGTTTGGCTTTGTTCTTGTGTACGAGTAAACATATTAAGCGATTTTAAGTTTTGAGCATTTACCATATTTTTGCCCTTAATTACCATATTTAAAGTAATAATCTACATTATTGTTATGAAAAATAATACTTCAGAGTTGCAGAACTAACAGCAGTTGGACAGTGATGTATTACTTAGAAAAGTCCTACACATCACACCTTCAGCTACATATCTCTTTCTGATAATTTGTGACGTGAACACACAATGAATAAAGCTTTTTCTATGCATGGTTTTCTATGCATTGTGGCCAGGTGATGAGGGTTTGGATGTTATGCCATGTGACCTTTTCCTCCAAAATCAGGTGGATGTCAGTGTGATGAGTTCGTTTTGGTTCTTTGTATTCCCATTAGTTGTGTCTAGGGTAAGAAAGTGAGGTAAAAAGAGAACGCCTGGAGATTTCAACAAACGTGTTAGTTAGATGTGTTGCCCTATATTCATCTGAACTGGACAACAGAATATAGAAATGAATACCGGTACCTCCTATTTAAATCATAAACTATTGCATTTCCCCAAATGAGTCTCAATAATATCCAGGGGTGTACTGGACGGACCTGTGAGAGTGCGTCTACCTCAAGTATCGATCAAAAACAACCATTCGCACCTCTATCAACGCTTACAAAAGCTGCCGAGTGTCACAGTTAACAACAATTAACATAGCAATGACCCTGGCTGGAGGCATATCAATGGTCCATTGTTTGACTTGCTAAGTACTGTAGGTGATCGGCGATCGTTCATGTGCGCGTGTATGCGCGAGCGTGTGCACGTGCTGGGCTGTAGGGCTCAGCTAGTTTAAAAATGCACAGTACACCACTGGTGATATCTGACTGATTTTGGTACAGTAGGTCACATCAGTCTTGTGGGCGGGTGTGTGGGTTTGTTGGTGTTTGGGGCGGGAGGGGCTTGTTCTCTTAGCACGTCCCCTTCTGTTAATCCCTCCCACCCTGCTGTAGGGTCCAAAACACCACAATTCCTGGTGGCTCTAATGGGTCGGTCCGGGCTGGGCAGACACAGGAGCTCTCCCCTGCGGTCTGGTCGAGTGGTACAGTCCAGCTCTAAAGGTGGGGACTGCCCTCAGGTAGGGTGGCTGTCAATCATCGTACCATGGAGACCACCACCCCTACCTGCCTCCCCTTCCAGTACCACCCCCCCCCCACCCCCCACCCCCATCGTCAGTGACTCTACTTGACGTGCGCCTGCCTGCGTGCGTGTGTGAGTGTCTGTGAATCCATCGCATGGTCTCCTCAGTTGTCAGACTCTCTGGGAGGGGGGGGGGGGTGTTGCTCGTTCACATTTCATCTGAGTCACTGATGTTTGGCTCCATCCAACGCCACTCTGTTCATCTGACTCCCGTCTGACTCCCGTCTGACTCCCGTCTGACTCCCGAATCACCTGATTTCACTACAACCTTTGACCCCCAGACCTCATGACTCATGCCCTGCCATAAAACAAAAAAAAATACCATATTTACATGTGTATTTATATCCATCTATATGATCTATATTAGTAGTAAATGGGAAAAAACAAACAAACCATATGTATATAATTTGCAATACATCTGCCTGTTTAGATATCTAAAATATTGTCATTCATGTCGTGTCCAATTGTTTGTTCGTTGTTGTGTATACCATGTGTAAATAAAAAAGAAAAATTGCTTTGAAACAGCAGTCTCCGTTTCCCCCATTCTCATTAGATTATGTTACCGTCGCACCGTCTCCTGTCTCCTCGATCCCTTTCATCTCTCCTTGTGCCCTCCCTTTCTTTTGTCGCCCCTCTTAAAACACGATTGTCCGTCTCTTTTCTCACTCATCTCCTTTGCTTCCTCTTCCTCTCGTGTTCTCTCTCTACTGCTTCCTCTTCCTGTGTTCAGACATTAATGCTCAGGCCCGTAAGCTCCAGAGGAACCGGGCCAAGGGAACGCTGACGCTGCCAAGGAACGGAACCTCTTCCCTCTGCCGCAGTCTGAGTGAGACCAGCCTCAACCAGGTAGAGAGACGCACGCACGCACGCACGCACGCACGCACGCACGCACGCAATCACGTTTATTGTGGCAACAATAATTGTAATTAACGATATTATCACCATTATCAAAATATGCTTGTGTGGGGGGGAATGTTTGCCAAAAATACCAGATTTACAAGCTCACAACACGTTGCATTGCAACACACTGTAAGCTTAAGAGCTTGTAGATGTGCTATTTTGGTGAATCGTTTTGTGCAGAGTGAAACAAATAACCAAATGCACTCTTACAGGGCAGTTTTATCAAGGATAGAGGGTTTAAGTGGTACTGAATTTGCAGCTCAACAAAAGGTAATTCCTCCTAGTGTATGACGTAGGACAATTTCACGATGAATTACAATATTTGGGAATCAGGATATGATTATGAGTGTTTTATTTTTAACACAATAATCGATAATTACGATTATCGTCCCATCCCTACACACACACACACACACACACACACACACACACACACACACACACACACACACACACACACACACACACACACACACACACACACACACACACACACATTTTGAGAGTGCATTTGAATATAATGACTGATTGGTCATGCCTAATTGCCCATACGTTGTTTTCTCAGCTCGGCGTCGGAGAGGAGCCCAAGCGTTTTTACTCCACGTTGCCCGGCCCCCTCAGGGCCCACGGCGGGGGCCGAGGAGAACGTGACGCCTCCTGCAACGGCCGGAGGAAAGAGGACGGGGGGAGTCAGGGGGGAGGAGGGGGGGTGAGGCACTCCCTCTACCAATCACCACACCTGCTGCTGCTCCAGGGCTACAACAAACAGGTGAGGCATGTGTGTAAAACAGGGGTCTTCAACGTTTTTAAGTCCAAGGACCCCCTACCTGATAGAGAGAGAGATGAAGCAGGGACCCCCACTGTATATTGTATAGTGTATATAATTTTAAAAAAAGACTACACTTTTTCATATTCGATAAATGACTATAGACTTGTTTGATATAGATGAACTTTTCTATTAATATGTTGGATTCATGTTAATGTGTATTTTGAGACCGTTTAAACCTTTAATATTTAGTCAACTTAACCGTTGGCTCTAGTCTGTACTTTTTTCCCTCCACACCAACTCACCGAAAATAGCAGATCTACAAGCTCACGTTTGTGAGTTTGTGGATCAGCTAATTTCGGCTAATGTTCCTCATCCCAGGAGGTAGAGCAGGTCGTCCAATGATCCCTGGGTCGGCGGTTCGAATCCCGGCTCCTCCTGTCCACATGTCGAAGTGTCCTTGGGCAAGACACTGAACACTACATTGCCTCCAATGAGTTGGTCGGTGTGAGCTTGCCACCATTGGTGTGTGAATATGGGAAGTGAGGACGCTGGCGTCGACTGTTCGCCGCTTCACCTCCCAATGTATGAATGAATGGACCATTGTAAAGCGCTTTGAGCACTTGGAAAAGCGCTATAAAAATGCAATTCATTATTATTATCCCACAAAGATTTGCCCGAGTAAGTTAATCTGAGGACTCCCCTGGTGAAATGGCATTGTATGCAGGGTTCCCCTGTGTTTTTTTGCTCTAAGCCAGTCAAGTCAAACAGCACGGTGGTGGCACGTCCACGTCCAGGTGGCACAGGGTTGGTAAAGTTTCAGCCCACGCCCGTGGAGAGACTGGGGTGTGCTTCCTTCATGGTGCATCCGGCCTGGCCATGCACTCCCAACAAACACAATAGGCTCTGTGCATGATTGTATAGCACCACGTTTCCAGTTTAGGAACGAGGCATCAACCTTTCCTGTTCCAGTTGGGTTTCGCATACGGTATCTTACTACTTCAAAAGAGTGAGAAACGCCCACGGGCACAACACCAGAGGGAGCTCCACTGATCTCATTCCCCCCAGATTCAGCACAAACATGGGGATTAATTCATTCTACTATTATGCCACCAGAATGTGGAATTCCCTACCACCAGCCAGCAGAAAGGGTGACTCCCTACCCTCCTTCAAAACCGCTATAAAAGAGCACCTGTCCCAAGTCTTCTAGCTTGCCAGAAGAAATGATCCCCCCACATTTTTTTTCTTCTGTAAATGTACTTTTACTGCTCCTAGCTTTGACGATGTCTTTATATGTCTTGATGAATTTAACACACAGGCTTCATTCATTCATTCATTCATTCATTCATTCATTTATTTTATTTATTTATTTATTTATTTTGCGTTATCCTTTTAGCATTATTGTATTATGTACAATAACATCTGCACTATTTGCAAACTGTTAAAAAAAGTAATCAATCAATCAACCAACCAACCAACCAACCAACTAATCGGGAAACATATGTGACACCTAGTCTGGGGAGGGGGCATTTTCTTGACATTTTATTTTGCTAAAAAAAATCACACTTGTGAAGTGAGGAGCGCCCACTGTGGGCTTAATGCAAACATTAAAAGTCCATAGACTTGGCTGTCACATGACGTCACGAGTGGGGGCTTGCTGATTTTTGGGAGAGCATGAATAAGACCAGCATGACGTCATGTCTGAAAGCCAAACGTTGGAGGGCTAGCGCCCTTCAAAAACATTTCTTAAGCTCCTGTTTTATTGATGTGAAATGTGTATTGTGTACGGTATGTATTGCCAGGACTGCGTGGTGTTGAACAGATGTTTACTGATGTGACATCCTCAGGACTGCCTGGTGTACCTGTTGAACAGAGAGCAGCACACGGTGGGTCAGGAGACGCCGTCGGCGCGGCCCAACATCTGCCTGTCGTCCCCGGACATCCTGTCGCTGCACTGCCGCCTGCGGCACGTGGCCGCCCCGCCGCGTTGCCGCAGCAACAACACCAGCGGCTACCGAGCGCCGGGCGCCGGCGGGGAGGACAACACGCCGGACGGCCCGCGGCTCTGCGTGGCCGTGGAGCCCCTCCCGCACGCCGCCGTCCTGGTCAACTTCTCCCGCTGCGAGCGCTCCACTGTGCTGCGCCACGGCGACCTGCTCTCCTTCGGCGCACACTACATCTTCCTGTACAAGGACCCCACGGGTGCCAAGCCGCTGCCCGCCCAGACGCTGGCCCGCCTGCGCACGCTGGGGCAGCTGTACGACGCAGGGGGCGGCGGGGGGCTGTCGGGGGAGGACGGGGTGGGATTCGGAGAGACGTGTAAGATGTGCGGCTCGACGCTGCGGGACAGGAGCGGGCCGGTCGTCGGCAGCGCCGTGGCCGTGGCCGTTAGGCGCAGCATCAAGCCACAGCTGGTGAAAGACAGCAGAACGGGAGGAGGAGGTGGAGCCCTCGGTTTGACGGTCGGGGACAGAGGAGGAGGTGGGGGAGGAGGAGGAGGAGGACCTGTCGGTGGAGTCGTTGGAGTAGCAGTTGGAGTTGGAGGTCAGAAGAGGAGGCTACAGCTGGAGTTCGACCAGGTCCATGAGGACCAGCTGTTGAACAGGATCGTCTCTCTCATTGAGCCTGGAGGTCTGTGCTCTTTCTGACTACCACACAGTCTATGTCGACCCTGCTTGATCATACAACAGCGTCACACAAAAGTAGCAAAAGTAGCAGATCTACAAGCTGAGAATTAGACTCGAAAAGCATCTCGAAAAGCGTCGCAAAGCTACATGTTTTGAGCTTGTCGATCTGCTATTTTTTAAATTTGGATCTTGGAATCATCATCATCATCATATATATATATATATATATATATATATATATATATATATATACGTACATACTGTACACGTGTGTTGTTTATCAGATCATGAGTGGCTCTCCAGAACGGCTAGGACCACTTCGAGCAGGCAAACGTATCTCACAAACAATCTAATCAACTTCACACTTGCTGGGTGTTGGAAGTCAATCAGATGAGCGTCCTAGCTCGAAACGGCCACACATTCTGAACATGCCCGAAATAGCAATGCAATAATAATTATATCACTAATGATAATGATAAGTCAAAGTAGAAGAAGAAAAATATAAAATCAGGTATTGAGAGCTGATGTTGATAGAAGCATGTTTTAGGAGGTGATTTAAAAGTCTGTCAGGTGGGAACTTCCATTCAAATTCAAAAATAGCAATAGTATTCAGATCTACAAGCTCAAAATGCGTTGCTTCGTGCCACATTTCGAGCTTGCAGATCTGCTAACAAAAAGTTAAAATATGGAGAGGTTTCTGCCCGACAGCAGCGATATAAATTCAGGTATTGAGAGCCATGATAGAAGAGAGTTTTAAAGAGGTGATTTGAAAGAGGATATATTGAGTTTAACAAATTGTTCTCAAGTCCTGTAGCCCTGGTGGCAAGGCCCCACTGTCCTTTTGTCATCGTGTTGTACCAGCAGTTGGCCAGATAGTGCGTCGTCAACACATTGGCTTTCCAATTAGGCTGCAGGGCTGTGTCCTTCCTCTGCTCCTCTGCTTAATTCTCTACTCTGCTCTGCTGTCTAAATAAAACCCAAAGCTGTCCGAAAACTTAATGAACGGAGCAGCCAGGGTGAGCTGTGCTCCCGAAAGTACAAAAGGTTCTGTGCAGCTGAACCTGTATATTTGTAGCCCTATTTATCCCTAAGCTTCTTTGCCTTTTTTTATATTTTTTATTTTTATATATATATATTTCTATAGTTAAAAATCTACAAGCTCACAATGTGTCGATATAGATCGGCTAGAACTATTCAAAAATCTCTCTCGCTCTCTCTCTCTCTCTCTCTCTCTCTCTCTCTCTCTCTCTCTCTCTCTCTCTCTCTCTCTCTCTCTCTCTCTCTCTCTCTCACAGGAGATGACCATAAGCTGACTCCAGCCTATTTGCTGTGTCTGTGTATTCAACACTCAGCCGCTACGTTCCCTCCTGGCAGCTTCGGGAAGCTGCTGCTCAAGATAGTGAGACGCATCCAGAGCATCGCGTGGGTCAGTGCTCTGCTCACACTGTGTGTGTGTGTGTGTGTGTGTGTGTGTGTGTGTGTGTGTGTGTGTGTGTGTGTGTGTGTGTGTGTGTGTGTGTGTGTGTGTGTGTGTGTGTGTGTGTGTGTGTGTGTGTGTGTGTGTGTGTGTGTGTGTGTGTGTGTGTGTGTGTGTGTGTGTGTTTGTTCACAGCAAAGTCCTCCTCCGTGTTCATTTAAAGTAGTATTTCATCATTTAAATATACTTGGCCACGGACCCCCATGTGAAAATGTTTCGTGCCAGGAACTGACTCCCCCAGAAGAAAAGAGAAAATTCTAAACAATATTCAAAAATGTCTATAACATTTTTGATATTTTTCCCCAAAAAGAAAAAAAAAGAAAAATAGCAGATGTACAAGCTCACTGTGGGTTTGTAGATCTGATATTTTTAATAGCATATACGTATGAATGGATAAAGTGGTTAACTTAATATGATTGTGATACTGTAACTACTTTACTGAGGAAAAACGCTGTAGTTTTCTCTCTGTCTTTCTCCGTGCTCGCGGCTGTAGTTAACGCTGTAGTTTTCTCAATGTCTTTCTCCGTGCTCGCGGCTGTAGTTAACGCTGTAGTTTTGTCTCTGTCTTTCTCCGTGCTCGCGGCTATAGTTAACAATGTAGTTTTCTACTTAAGATGACCTCATGTGGAGAAAGCAGGTCAGCCATGTCGGGTCAGGTGAATCGTTAAGCAGCAAGGGTGGAACGTTTCACTTACACATGCACAACACGCACGTATATATGCATATACTATAGAAGCCTTTGCTTGCAAGTGGCTTACGTTTGCACTCCACATCCTCGGTTCACACTACTGTGTGGAATATCAGTGTCACACTGTCTGTCTGTCTGTCTGTCTGTCTGTCGGTCGTCAGTTGAAATGCACAGTTTTTTTGCCTTTATTGATAGTATCAAGTGAATACTGACAGGAAAGAGGGAGAGAGAGAGAAGGGGAGAGACACGCAGCAAAGGTTGTCATGAACGGGACGCGCCAGGCCAACAAAGCCTATATGTGGCATGCGCCTGGACCACTTGGCCAGTGGGCGCCCCTGAAATGCACAGTTATGTGTTTTGAGTCTGCTTCACTGTGCTGTTAAATATCTTCGCTGTCGGGTGGGAAAACCTTGTGTGTCCAAAACCATTACTTTGCATTAAATGAAAACAGAAAACGTGTGTTCCAATGGATCCCATGTAATTATTGAAGTCACGAGCTCTTGTTAATACTAGACAAAACAAAGTCAATCTACAAGCAGACAATATACAAATGTTGGGTGAAATGTTGTTGTTTGTTGAAATGTTGATGTGATGCAGACCGGAGCCCAGGCTCCACTATTAGGGTTGGGATCTTTTAACGTTTCCTTAACGGTTCCTGTAGGGGAAAAAAAAGTTGTGAAGTCCCGATTACACTGAAGTTGCTGTGCGTAGCAGTGAAACTGAGTTTATGGGGGAGGACTGATGCATTGTGGGACAGGACAGGTCTGGAGGACCACTGGGAGATATACGACCACACTGTCTTTGTTGCCATAGCGACCCTGACCATCACAGAGACTATGGAAGTTTAGATAACAAATGAGACGGTCTATATGATAATTATTAACGTGTGGGTATGTGCGCCGCGGGCGTGTGTGTGTGTGTGTGTGTGTGTGTGTGTGTGTGTGTGTGTGTGTGTGTGTGTGTGTGTGTGTGTGTGTGTGTGTGTGTGTGTGTGTGTGTGTGTGTGTGTGTGTGTGTGTGTAAAGAGAGAAGCGGTGTTGTTTTCTGGTGGTTAGTGAGCTCTTTGAGAAGCTCAGCTCTCCTACGCACAACCTAAAAGTTTGATGAGCTCCTTAATTGCTCTCTCTCTCTCTCTCTCTCTCTCTCTCTGTGCGTGTGCGTGTGTGTGTGCGTGTGTGTGTGTGTGTGTGTGTGTGTGTGTGTGTGTGTGTGCGTGCGTGCGTGCGTTGTGTGTGCGTGCATGTGCGTGCGTGTGTGCGTGCGTGCGTGTGTGACACTTGCAGGAGAAGACAAAGGACTTGGCACAGAAGCAAGCTCAGCAGTGAGTATTATTTTCCACCTTGGGGAGAGAGAGAGAGAGAGAGAGAGAGAGACAGAGAGACTGCTTGTTGCTGTATATACAAAATGTTTAAATGCATTACTTTATACATGGATTAAACAGGTCATTTTTAGCAATAGAATACATGTTCAATTCCTTAAATAAATTGAAATGGATTGTTCAGAAGGATATTCCATGAAACCCTGAATCCCGGTCAAAGATATTTCCTAAAAGCAAAGGTTAAAGCATCAACCTCCAATTTCTTCAACTGGTCCGCTGTGTAGAACAGCATAACATACTGTAGGTTTAGAATAATAATACCTAATCATAATTCAACATTTTTAGCTTTTTAATCAGTGTTTGTGTGCGTGCGTGCGTGCGTGCGTGCGTGCATGCGTGCGTGCATGCGTGCGTGAACTAATCCCACCACTGCGTGTATGTGTATGTCCCATGTAGCCAGGACTCAGCCTCTCTGTCTCTGCTCAGATGTCCTCACAAAGATAGTAATACAAAGCTGTGTGTATGTCCCATCATGTAGCCAGGACCCTGCTCAGATGTCCTCACGGGGATAGTAATACAAAGCTGTGTGTATGTCCCATCATGTAGCCAGGACCCTGCTCAGATGTCCTCACAGGGATAGTAATACAAAGCTGTGTGTATGTCCCATCATGTAGCCAGGACCCTGCTCAGATGTCCTCACGGGGATAGTAATACAAAGCTGTGTGTATGTCCCATCATGTAGCCAGGACCCTGCTCAGATGTCCTCACAGGGATAGTAATACAAAGCTGTGTGTATGTCCCATCATGTAGCCAGGACCCTGCTCAGATGTCCTCACGGGGATAGTAATACAAAGCTGTGTGTATGTCCCATCATGTAGCCAGGACCCAGCCTCTCTGTCTCTGCTCAGCATCTCAGATCTGATCCCAGACCTGCAGACCATCTTCTTCTGGATGTCCAACTCCATAGAGATCCTCTACTTCATACAGCAGAGGTCTCCTGCTTACACACACACCCTGGAGACGCTGCAAGGTACCAGTGCACGCACGCACGCACGCACGCACGCACGCACGCACGCACGCACGCACGCACGCACACACACACACATTTGGGTGGTATCCAAGTTTTTTTTTTTTTTTCTCATGCCAGAACGTGTTCCCCTCGATTCATGAGCCAAGTACCCAAATGGCTACTTTGCATAACAGCTTTACAAGTGAGTGTGCAAATGCATCCTCACCCTCCTCGCATGCACTGCATAAGCAACACAGCATTTTGACTTCAGTAGCCACGGCTGCGATGGCAATTATATATATATACTTATTAATTCACAACAATGACCAACGTTGGGCTGATCAGCCTGGTATAGTTGTTGATCTGGTACAACCCAAATTTCTCATTCTACTATTCTGTCACCAAAATATGGATTGCCCTGACACCATCCAAAGAATGTGTATCACTGGTTTCTGTCCTGAAACATCTATCAGGAGACCACAGAGAGGTCATGTAAATTCCCATGGAAAGTAGCTAGGGGTCATTCACCGCCACTGTTTTCCCTTTCTCTCCTTTGTACATTACAGTGTTTGTATTTGTTTATTACATGTATTATTGTGTACATTTTGTATGCTATGTTGATCAATATTGAACACATAGGACCACAATGGAAACAAGTAACTTTTTCTTTTTATTATTATTTTGTGTGTGTTGTGCAGGTCGTTCCACGACCAGGGGCCAAAGACATGTTTTACTCCCCATAGATGTAAATGAGGGTACTACACACCGTAGCCCTTCATTTGATCGGAGGTTTAGACCGTTCTTAACCACATTGAATTTGGAGGAAATGTTTACATTTCTGACTAATAAAGTATTCAATCAATCAAAAAGCTTGCAAGATTAAGCTGCAGAAAGACAGTGACAAACAGGACTGAATGTATTCTATCCGCTTGGAAGGAGATAACAAAGTGTTAATGATGAGTGTTGGGATAGCAGCTGAAGAGTCATTTGTTACAATGACATTTATACCGATACAGCTAA